>NC_056743.1:1004335464-1004470464 GCF_019279795.1 Protopterus annectens | reverse complement strand
GGGAAAAAGGCATTCATTTTCTTTGTATCCTGTCCACAGCCCTTGAAACCAGGTCATATGTAGGGGCCATTTGGGATTTTTTTCTAGTTAATAGTGGATTCCCCGATGGGCAACAGGAAGATAGTACTGGAGCAAGACACTTTGTGAATACCCTTGGAGCTGTGGAAAAGACCAAAAGGCAGAGCATTAAACTGAAACTGTGAGAAAGCAGAGGAGTCACCTGCAAGAAGGATGAATGGGTATGTGTAATTAGGCTTCTTCCAGATCTAGTGACACTAACAGCTTGGGGAAGAATGAATGGCAAGAGTGTGAAGAGAGAGCATTTTGAAAGATGGTATCTTTAAGTGTTTAGAAGAGAGAGGTTTAGGATGGGTCTCCACTGCCCTTCTTTCCTTGGCACTAGAAAACCATGGAGTAAAATACTTTTCCTATGAAGTTCTTGGAGACTTGCTCAATGTCACTTTGACTCAAGAGGTCTCGAATAATGAGGGCAAGAAGAGACATTTGGTTGTAAGGAGGTTGTGACATGCCTTTCAGAGAGGAAATAATTTCCTAGGATATAGCATAACCATCCCTGACGATGGACATGATCCACTTGTTTGTGGTACTAAGCTTCCTACCTGCACAGAGAGGGTAATAGTCTTTGGTAAAGAGTAATGGAAATGATGACAAGGGTCTATATTAGAACATCGAAGTGTCAGAACTTTGAATGTTCTAATATCGAACCCAATTCAGCGAACGCTGACATCGAACATTCAGAACAGAGAATTTCTTCCTAGGGAAAAAATTTGCTGTTCCGAAACACATACGCACAACACAAGCACACCAAACAAACAGCAATCCACACACATACACCTAAAATCTTACATCTAACCCTACACTAAACTGTACATACACCACTAACTATCCACTTACCTTAACCCAAACCCTAACCCTAAGGTCCGTCACTATCGCACACTCACCTCACCCACGCCCTAACCCTAACTCACCTACCCCGCTCTAACCTCATATCCACACAATTTTACACTTACCTGACCCGCGCCCTAACCCTAAATCACCTAACCCGCCCTAACCCTCACGTCCACACAATCACACACTTACCTGAACCTGACCTGTAACGTTCCACCACAGCGCTGAAAATAGCTAAGTGACATAAACGGACAACAGAATTCTTTCCTTGGGAAAAAATTTGGTTTTCTGCAGCTTTGCTATTTTCTGCATTTGCTGAATAGGGTTCAATATTAGAACATTCAATGTTCTGAAACATCGATGTTCTAATATAGACCCGTGCTGCAAAGCTAGTAACAGCTGGAAGTTCCTTATGGGGTTTGTCAGAGTACCTTTTCCTACAGATAATTTCTTTGTTTCCGAGATGTCTGAGGATCCCTTCTAATGACTGAGGAATATTTAGATGGACAGTTCCAATGGTATCTAGGATGGGAGGAAAGTATAATCTGTCTGCAGTCTTTCATAGTCTTATCTTTGTCTTGGAGAGTTTTGAGCAGAATGGCAGCCTGAGGACCAAGCAGTAAGTCTGTCTAAGAAAGAGTTTAAAAGTTTTGATTTGAAATCCTCAGGGATTGGCAGACTGCGAAGCCATACATATCTGCAGATAACAGATCCAGTAGCAGCTGCTCTAGAAAAAGCATCTACAGCATCACAACTGCACTTAATACTGTGTCTGGCTATCTGAGTGGCCTGGAACAGCAGGCGCTGCATTAGTTGCTTTGACTCTGCTATAGGAGAGTCCTGCATAACTTTGTTTATGGAATGTAGAACAGAGATCAAGTACTTTGTCTTTTAAGTCTGGTAGTCAATTGCCCTAAAAGCAAGGTCTAAACCTTCTTTCCCCATCTATCCATAGCCCTACAATCTTTGTCCATAGGTACATTTGGCAGAAGCTTAGAGGGCTTATCTGAAGAGAGATATTGCAGAGGTGTCCACCACTGGATTCTTGTACAAGTACTTTAGGTCATCAGGCACTTTGTAAAACCTGTCCAGTCTTTTAGGAGCTGGTGGTTGGTAATCAGATACAGAAGAGGTGGACTGAAAGGCATCCTGGAAATCTACACCAAGAATCTTGAATACTTACTCACTAGCACTTGAACCAGTAACAAATGAAGAGATTGTCAACTCACCCACCACTACTCATACACACAGTAAGCATCCAGCACATAAATTCACATATGTTGAGGTTCTCTCAAAAAACTTACCAAAACACCAGAAACCTCCAAAACACAACCAACATAGTTCCCACAGCACCCAGGACACACAGCAACACCAGTGTTTAACTTACCAAGCCCTTAAGGCATAACACTCAAACTAAATTTTCTTGTCACTGGAGACTCCATAGTGAGACATAAGGATGTCCCACTCACCAGGTTAGATAAGGAGAAAGTCACGGTCAGCTGTTTGTCCAGTGCCAGGATTCATTAGATCACGCATGCAAGAGGTCTCTTGGCAACAGCTACCATTATGACTCTGTCATAGCTCATATTGGAGTGAACAATCTGGGACGTACCTCGCTGGACTGTATGAAGAGACATTATGCGTCTCAGGCAGGTATGTCCCTAGCCTTCAGCAGCATATTACCCTCACCTAGAATGATGCCACAGTATAAAGAAAAATTGATTTCAACAAATTGGCTTAGTTTTTGGTGACATTCCAATGGGATCCAGTTTCTGTCAGCCTAGGATGACATGGTCGAAACACCTCGCTGCTTTACCAGAGATGGCTTGCACCTGGCACCACTAGGCTTTCAGCTGCTGGAAAAGGGTCCTGCCTCCCCCATAGTGCCTTTTTTAGGCAAGGTCTCAAACAAAACTGTCAACGTGAAAATTGCCAATCATAACAAAATAAGGGTTATGCTGCTATACGCTCGGAGCTTAAACCAAAAACTGCACACCCTTGAAGCACTCCTATCACTGGAGGATGTAGACGTCTGTGCAGTCACAGAAACCTGGTTTAAGGCCTCACAGAGTACCCTGGCCTTACAAGGCTACAATGCCTTCCACACTTACAGACCACAGAATGAAACTGTGAGAACCAAAAGAGGCGGTGTTTCTAACTATATTAGAGATAAATTCACCTCCCAGCTAGTTAGACAGGACAACTCCATAGAGTTAGTCCATGTTCAGATTACTGTAGGTAAGACCCCCATTCAAGTCATAGCTAGTTACAGATCCCCCTCCATGGATCATGATGTGCATGAGGCCTACTAGACAAAACTGGAGTCAATCCAAATATTGCCAAACACTCTGGTCATGGGGAATTTCAATTAACCCATCAACTGGGAAACCTACTCTAGCCCTAACTCACTATAGCAAAAGTTCCTTGACATTGTTAACTCAAGTGCCCTGGAACAAATTGTTCAAACCCCAACAAGAGGAACAAACTTACTAGATCTGGCCCTCCCTAACATGACAAACACATGTACCACCGCAACTGTGGGACCCTTATTAGTTAAATCAGACCATAAATCAGTAGCCTTCGAACTGCCACTAACACCAGAACTCACAAAGGCTGAAGTCAGACTACAAAACTTCACAAAGGCAAACTATACTCTCAAGGGGAAGATGCAAGTGCATTCTAGGCCCCACCCCAAGCTGGAAGTGGCAACTACACCAAAGCTTACACTAAAGCCCTGTACAATCATTTGTACAAGTGTATAGACTCAACTTTTCCAGACACAATCAAAGCCAGAGCCAAATAAAAACAAGCTGCCCTGGTGGACATCCAGCATCAACAGACTTTGCAACAGACGCAAAAAGTTGTTGTCTAGGAAAACTAAGATGTGGCCCCAACAATGGAAAAGCACACTCTTCAGGCTCAAAAGGCAAAGACAACATGTCAAATCCTCTAAGGGTAACTGAGAAACACTTAGCAGTCACAGCCAAGGATAACCATAAGGCCTTTTACAGCTACGTACACAGCCTAAAAGGTAGGACCCAAGCATGTGTCGAACTAATGTCTAACGGTATCTCACACAATGATCCCAGAGAGACAGCAAAATTACTAGCGGACAGATTTGGTGAAAATTTCACTCCCTTATCCTATCCAAACTTATCACAAATCCTTTACCCCAACTCCCCCCCCCCCTCTACATATCAGAACAGCAGGTCATTAAAACCTTGTCTAAGGCAAAAAATAAAGCTTCTATGGGATCAGACAGCATCCCAGGCTGTCTTCTAAACAAAATAAGACATGAACTAGCATCACCATTAATTACCCTATTTAATCTCAGCCTAACCATAGGCTATGTTCCTGCGGAATAGAGAGCAGCAACAATTATTCCCCTCCACAAAGACGGTTTAACAGCAGATCTGGGGAAAGACCCATAAGTCTGACCAGCCTCATCTGTAAGGCCATGGAATGTATCCATCTTGGATCTCATAAGTAAAGACATACATGACCTCCAAACCTTGGATCCAACCCAATTCAGCTTCAAGGGGAGATCCTGCCAGTTAAATCTAGTGGATTTCTTTGAAAATGTGACCAGGGCCACTGACGACGGCAAATCTGTGCACACAGCATATCTTGACTTGGCCAACGCCTTCAACACAATCCCGCACATGGGCATCACAGATAAACTTAGGAAACTAAATGTAAACCCCTTTGCTGTAAGATGGGTTGCCAACTGGCTCACAATCTGGTCACACACTATTAAAGTGGGTGACTCCACATCAACCAGCAGACCTGTCCACTACTGGGTGCCACAAGGGTCAGTGCTGGTTCCCCTACTATTTGGTATATACTTCTTAGAAGTTCAAGCCCAAACTAAAGGGCTTTAGCTGACTAAGCTTGTGGATGACTGCGAACTGGGTGCAATTATCAAATCCTCAAATTATGTCAGTATACTTCAGGAAGGTCTTACACAGGCCAATGGACTGTTTTAGTCATGGTCTCAAACTAAATGCAAAGAAATGCATCATCATTCCCTTCACATTAACAAATTAACAACAATACCCTATGTGCCTACAAAGTAGTAAGGGATCTGGGATCACAAGTAGACTGCAACCTTAACTCTGACCACTATGTGTTTACTGTAGTAAGGAAAGCATTCTATGTAGCACACTTGATTATCAAAGGAGGTTATGACCCCTCTATACTCATCATTAATCTGGCCCATAATCGAGTACAACGCCCCTTCTGGCATGTACCACACAAAGCACATGCAGCAACTGGACATACCTCAGAGGTTTCTAACAAAGATGATAATGGAACTCCAGCATGTGCCTTACACAGACAGACTAAAGTCCCTGTCACTATACTTAGTCTCGTATAGACTTCTTTGGGGAGACTTATACCTGGCTTACAGAGCAATCTCAGACCCAAACCTAAAGAACTTGCTGCATATCCCGTTCCAGGGATTTAAATATGGCCTACAACTTATACAGTACATGCTGGAGGGACAGATTTATCTCTCAGCAACTGCCGCATTTTTGGAAAATGCTGCCAATTCATGAGAAGCAGAGCACCTCTATGGCACTGTTAAAAAGTAACCTGGACAAGTGGATTGGGGCACTGTAAATTCATATCAGAGATAGCACCCACAACCCTCCTAGACATGGGCAGTCATTACTAAATACAATCCAGAGTACTGACAAGAGTACCTGTGGTACTACATTGGGATGAAACGGCCAGGCTTGAAATTACCTCAAGGTCGATAGCCTAGTAACCTCTTACGATCATAAGCCTAAAGGATAGCAGAACTGGAGAAGGGGCGGGGTACCCATTTCCAAGACACTGTAATACAACTTCTGTACATCAGAGATCTGAGTGGATTGCCAAGCAAAATGTTTCATGTTCTGTAAGTGCTCCCCAAAGGAAGCTTCCTCAATAGGGGAATCTGGTGACAGACGGTCCTCTTCATCTAAAGAGATTTGTCCTGAAGAATACAGCTGAGGATTACTCTACAGAATGGTCAGAATTGTAGCATTGTTCTTCAGAAAAGGAGGAAACCAGGGGAGGTTTTTGAGGAGTAGCTAGTGGTTGTGGAGACCCAAAGGAGGGAATCTCAAAAACATACTAGCTTTGAACAACCCCCATGAGAAATCTATCCACTTCTTTCCCCTAGCTGCTGAGTGACAGGCCATATGCCTAGTATTCTGTTTTTCTCTTTTTAGGCATGACATCCATCTGGATGAGACTAAGATGTTCTGAACCCGGTCTGACTTCTATTAGACAGCCTGGGATATCTTCCACAACTAAAACTCGAGGGATGCCACAAGGTCCCTCAGACATGACGAGTCGCAGTTCATCAGATGCATCAGCAGTCTGCAAGGTCTCAGGAGCCATATCGGCCTCCAACAGGGTCTTGGTAGCTGGCAGCTGAGAGGTAACCTGGCGTACCACTGGTTCTGGAACATCAGAGTCAGATATGTTGGACTGCAGATCCACTGTGGGCCTCTAGCTTTTTCTTTGTCAAAAGAGGGACATCCGAGGATGCGGATTCTGTCAACTTGGGCTGAGCAAACTGTTTAAGATGTTGAGTCTCTAGAAAGGTTTTGAGAGAGGAAAACCTCAACCTAAAGGTTTTGGGAAAGAAAGACTGTGACAGATTGAGCAAGATTTATGATTGTGTTCCAGACCTAGCAAAAGACGCACTTGGCATGCAAGCTCTTCCACAGAATCTACACAATTAATCATTCAGTGCCGACACTCTAATTTGCTTAAGGAGAAACAGAGTTAGCTTCTCAAGGCTACAATTCCAATACTAAACTGGATGGGATTGTTCTCTGATGTTGCGTGGAATGAATATCCCTTTCAAAAATTGTTGAACTGTGGGAATGGAAGTCTTTGAATGCCCATAAGACAGCCATCCTGCAGGAAAATTTGTCCCAAATAAATAACTGGTGACAAAAATCATGGACTAAACATAATTACCAAAAAATTGCATTATTGTATCCTTTGGGAATTATCAACCCCCCAGGGAAATATCACATTGACAATACACCCCTAAAAGTTGACCCAGTTAGGATTTGGGAACATATGTGGACAATGACCTAACTTTTGTCTAACATGGGTCCACTGTTACAAGAAAATCCTTTGATATTGCACAGCTTTTAAACAAACGCTACTGTGTCTAGATCTAGGGATGTCATTACTCCCCTTTACTCAGCCTTCATTAGACAAACTATTGAATATAATGCCTCCTTCAGCATGTATCTGTCCAGTCACATGAAACTAGACGCCCACAGAGATTCCTTACTGAAAGAAAACAAGGCCCAAACAAATATCCTACACTGACTGACTCAAAACCCCGTCACTATGCTCGGTATCATACAGACTGATAACAGGTGACCTGTGCCTGTTATACAAGGCATCTTTCAACCCTATATTGATGGATTTACTTCACATTAGCAAGTCAAATGGAATCAGAAATACTCTGTCTAGGGATCTAAAATCTCTTCTACAACATCAACAGAACAGTTTGGAGAGACAGATACATCATGCACAGGACACTGCTGCCCTGGAACAGACTTCCCATCCACATAAAACAAAGTTCGTCCCCGTCCATATTAAACAGCAATTTTGATCTATGGATAGGTAACAGAAAATTTATCCTAGGACTGCCCCCTGTACTACTAATGGACAGAGGCAGGTCCTAAATGCTTTATCCCATGCATGGGTCCCCTCAAATTATCTATGGCATAATCCCAGTTATTCTCATTGGAATAATATATAATTATAGACCATGGGATGGGCAAGACCAGTTTCTAGCCAAATGGGACACATTAATTCAAGCACAAAAAGGCAAACTGGCTAGGCTTCAAATGGCCTGCAAGGGCAGTTAGCCTAGTACTTGCCTATGAACCAATTAAGTGGAAAGAGGATCCACAGGCAAAGCAGACTGTAACACAGAAGCAACTATCACAGTTCTATGTGGATATTTTAAGAGGCAGGAGAGTCAGGCAAAGTCCCAGGACTACTATCCTCCCCTAGGTTGACTGTGGCCTCCTAAGTACAGATCATTGAGAGCCTAGACTTCTGAGTCCATGACCTTAATGGGATTTGGACTGAGGAGACATTTCTTCTAACACTCTCCTGCTGCTGTGTGCCACACCTTAGCCATATGTGGTGCTGTCTCCTCAGCAAACCACTAAAGGTAAGCTGTGATAAGCAAAATTGTGCAAATACACAATTGACTGTCTTGCCTCATTCATTTGAGGTGTTAACTGATACCCTGTCTAAACTGGTAAGATTCAGAAAAGCAGAATACAAAAATGCTGCCTTTGTGCACTCTACAAAGTCAGTGACTTAAAGCCTGGAGGGCCACTGTAAAGCAATTCCAGATCCTGCTACTCCAGTGGCACCTTCTGCCAAGTTGTAAATAAAACATGTAAGAATACATATTTAAAGTGTTAAAGAGGAAGTGACCGGAGTGCTTATTTATTTATTTTTTTTGTGGTTCATCTGGTAACTCCTCTACAGCACAGAGTTAATGTTATATTTTCAAAGGGATCTCAACTAAAATCAGTTCAGCACCTGTAATGACAGCATAGTGGATGAGCGCAAACACTTCTAAAATCTGCTCCTTGCCCTTGACACCTTTTGTCTTGTGGATGAAGCCCTGGGCTCTAAGGGATATCAGCCTTGTGTGGGACTCCTGCAAAGACCATGGCACCTGTTTTAAGAGACTAACCATACCAAACACTGAAAATTACCTTGGAAGCTGGAAAGCCAGGTCGGCCATCTTTGATACACGGCCACAAGTGTCTGAGTTCTTCCATGAAATTTTGGTAGTAACCTTTAACATGTCTGCCAGAGGTGGGACCATCCAAGAGGACCATGGGATGAAATGGAACACATGCAGTGATGGGATAGGGTCACAAAGAATCTTCCTTTTGATGCATGTATTGTATACATTTTCCAAATTTCAGGTCTTCTCTGAGAAGGAAAAGAGATGGGCCCATCTTCCACAACTACACTCTGTTGGGGAACCTATTAACAGCAGTCTTGGCCATTTTGTGGGGAACTTAAATTCTCTATCTCACTCCCAAGAGTCCTGTGTGATGGCCATTATTAAAGGGGAGTGGACAAAGAAACAGGTTCAACTGCCTTCAAACCGAAGCAGTCAGGCAAGTCCTTTGGGATGCTAGCTCTCTTTGCCCAAAAACAGCCCTCCGAAGTCTCTGGATATTCAGCCCTCCACAACTTCTGGGTTAGCGCCTCTGCCTCAGCTTCCCCTGTCTGAGGTGGAGTCAAAGGGTTGGCACTGAGATTTTCTGAACCATAAGGATTTTAACCTCTTCCAATTCCTGTTGTAGGATCTTCGAGGAGTCTCAAAACTGACTTCTATGGCAGAAACTGTCTTACCTTCCTGCTCACGCATTAGTAATTTTTCTCTTTCACTGATGGACCAAACAAGGAGGAATCATCACACAAAGCATTTGTTAAAGATGTTTTTAACTTATTTGTAAAACTGTAAAGGCAGAGTCAGGCAGGAAGTCTTATGACAACTCCTGTACCCATGCATTGCCACCACTGTAATCTCTATTGTCTTTTGTGACTCAGGTGTAAGTGGTCTTCACAATGAGACTAAAGCCTGATCTGCTTAATTTCTCTGGAAGTGTTTCACGATGGCAGCATAATTTAACACACACATGGCAAAGCTGCCTGAGGCATAAGCACACATTCCCATTTTATCCATTGTCCATGGCTATTTGTTAGGCAGATGGACAGCTATTGCTTCACCAGACAGCCCTTGCTTGGCTTATGCTGCTACAATCAAAGATTCCTGGGTCAAAGCTACCTATTTTTAGGGGTACAGAGAATTTTGTTCGGTTTTCTGGGGATAGCTTTGGAAGAAATGGGCCCCTGCCATGTCTTAACGGCGGCCAAATTTATTAAACAGTTGGCAAAAGTGACCATTCAAGAAGAAGAGGGTGCACAGCAATAAGCCTCAAATTCCAAATCCTCTTCCTGTGAGGGGATCCCATGGACCAGGACCCTCTCCCTCTCTCGTGAAGTTTAGGATTTTGCTAAATGCAGCATTTTCTTGGGAGGGGGCAGGGGGAAACTCTCTCAATCATCCAAGTTGGTGTCCAAGCTGATGGACTTCATAAGGGAGTCTGTGTGTGCCTCTTTCAAGCAGCATTGGGTAGGGAGAATCCAACTTCTCAGAGAACTTGTACAGGTTGTTTGAGACCATCATCTCTGCTCTGATCCTAAGGACTATTGATGAGGCACAGACTGCAAGATTTTCGGAGTGGAACTGTAGAATGGGTCACAGCACCACTAGAGAGGTTCAACCTAGGAAAGAGTCTGTCCCAACAAAAAAAGGAATTCCCAACACTGATAATCATCAATCTATTTAAACATTTCACTGGGGTGCTGCACTGTGACACCTGATTATGAACCAGCAGATAACCACTTGGAGAGGTTATACTGGCTTGTGCTCACAATGCATACACTGCTCACTCTGGAAGAAAGATGAGGGGGAAGCCCACAACTCCTCCCACATCAAACAGCCATTGTGAATCAAGTAGGCCATGCAAGAGGAAGGATTAGATGGGGAGGGGATATTCACCATTACCAGCCCTCCCAAGGAAATGAATGGGCTGATAAAGCTTCCTGAGTTGGAAAAAATAAAAGGCCAGAGGATTCTTACCCCAGCCTGAACTTCACCCACAGGGAAAAGGAATGGGCTGGCTAGGTGCAGCAAAGAATCACTTGATGATGTCAGATCACGATGGGCAGAATTGGCAAAACTTGAAAAATTGAACTCCCAGCTGATACTGCATGCACAAAAGAGTCTGTTGATACTGTCACATGTAGAAGACATTAGCATTAAACCAGGAAATGATTGGACATATCCTTCAGACACGCACACTGAACATGATGTATGCTTGAATGAGAGTACATTGTTTGAATCACTAGAACAGTACAACACACGTAGATGGAAAAATAATGCCATTTTAAATTTTCTTGTACAGAGAATCTGTTTCCATGTATGGGAATGGTAAAATTATTAAAATATGCTATTTCCCATATCTGGTTCTGAGTCAGCATTTAATGTTTTCCAAGCCCAACAGATAAATGCTGTGTAAAGAAAATGAGAATAAAGGCAGCAACAATTTAAGTTCAGATCAACTATCTAGGAAGAATTTAACTACATGGCAAGACCAGTACAGAATGAAAACAGACATCTGGAAATAAAGACATCAAATGCATACATAAATCTTTAAAATGAGTAGTTCCTTAGAGGAATATACAAAATCAAACAACAAAAAAACTGCATCTGATGGAAGAAGCTCTTGACACAATCTAATGACACAATAATCTGGAGAAATATGATGTGTTGATCAAGGCAAAATGGTGGAAGGAAAGTTGCTCAAGAAGAAGTGGCCCAGAATCTGGTACAATTGGAGACTAGAACAAGGAGGGGAAATTTTACATTTTCTGGCTGCTACTGCAATATCAAAGGGAAATAACTGTATTAAATTCATGTAGCAACAAACTTTTAGACTGGAATGTCACAAAGCGACATTTTACTAGACTGTGCCCACAGAATATATGCTGACAACACAACTAGTAGTAAGGTACACAAAGACCTACTACAGTTAAATTCTAGATGGATTCAGGGCAAAACCATGTCAAAAAGGCAAGAAACATGATTGGGAACAGCAGAGTATTTGTGAAAAATAATTATTCTACATAAACTAGACAAAAGCAAACAAGTCTGTGACACTGTCCAAAAAGTGCACAGATGCAGGATTTAAGTTCCAGCATTTCTTAAAATCTATCCAGATGACACACACATTCTAAGATCTGATCTAGACCTTGTAATTAACGACATAACCAACTTTCAACAAAGACTAAACAAGATGAAGGGTACTGAAACTACAGTTTCCCAAGCCAGTCCAGGGAGAGAAGAACTTGTATAACAAGTCAAGAGACAGACCAACGGCACTCTTCCTTGTATTTAAGCAACAAATTTGCTGTATCCAGGACCGTTTGTAAGTTTCTGAGCCCCCCAAGCCTTTCTATGTTGGAGGGAAGCCTTTCAGCTTATCAGTGGGAGTGGTAAGCACTAGGTAGCCTATCTACCACAAGAGTGGTTTCTGGACCAGAAATTCTAGTTTATTGGCCTTTTGGGCAGTTTTTCCATCTCTTTCAACCTTCTGATTTAAAAGCCCGCTTTTGCACTCATTTCCCACCTTTCCTGTAACTTCTCTAGTCCAGACACAGATTTGCTGCATCCAGGACTGTTTATAAGCTTCTGAGCCCCCAAGCCTTTCTGTGTTGGAGGGAAGCATTCTAGCTTATCAGTGGGAATGGTAAGCACTAGGTAGCCTAACTACCACAAGATCCAGGTACAGATTCTTAGTTTTAGCACTTGAATTTACTTATTCGTGCTCAGCACTTGTTCAGAACTTCTTGTTAGCACTAAATAAGCTACAAATTACTACAGCACTCAACCTTCCACTTTACCTAGAGGAAAACAGTTTTTGTACTTACTTTCCTCACTTGCTTAGAGAAAAAACAGCTCTTATACTCACTTTCCTCACTTGTCTAGAGGAAAGTAGTTTTTTATTCAGGCATGTCCATGGGTCAGCTCCCAGTGTTCTGTCCTATCTGATGAATCTGGGCATCCTGAGGCAATGTAAACTGCCTCATGTACACACACACAACTCTCTCCTTCTACCACCAAACACCACAACCTGTGAGAGATTCACTTATCTAGCCAAACTGGAGGTAAAGCTCTCTCCAACCAAGACTGAACTTGACAGTCAAGAGGAGAAAGTAAACACTTGCACCACACCACACATCACATAGTCCCACTAAACCTATACCACCAAAATCCACACACAAACACAAAAACATTCGCAGAGGCTCTCAATAATAATCTGCTCAAGCAACAGAGACCTCCAAAAGCAGAAATGCAAGCAACCTCCACCCCCCAACACAGAACCCACAGACTCAGTGTGCCAATAAACCACAGCCCGTAAGGCAAACCAATGTACCCAACACACTAGTCATAAGTGACTCTATAGTCAGGCACACTGATGTCCCACTCACCAGGGGAAACAAGGAAAAGGTTACGGTCAGCTGCATGCCAGGTGACAGGATCCACCAGATAACTCACGCACTCAGGTCTCTCCACAACAAGTACAAATATGACTCGGTCATTATCCATGTTGGTGTGAAAGACCTGAGATGTACTTTCCTGGACTACACGAAGAGAGACATGAAAGAGTTCTACAATCTTGTAGCACAGGCAGGTATGACCCTGGCCCGGAGTAGCATCCTGCCATAGCCTAGAATGATACCGCAAGTATAAGGACAAAATGATTGACTTCAACAATTGGCTAAGCTTCTGGTGTCATTCTAAGGGGATCCAGTATCTGTCTGCCTGGGACAACATGGTTGATAGTCCACGATGCTTTCCCAGAGATGGCTTGCAACCTGTCACCCCTGGGATTCCGGATACTGGCTAAGGCTCTTGCCACCCCTATAGTGCCTTTTTTAGGCAAGGTTCAAATGACACATTCACCACCCTAACAGGAACAGGCAAGCAAAAACTGAGGGTAATGCTACTCAATGCTAGAAGTCTAAATCTCAAAATGCACTCACTTGAGGCACTCCTTAAAATGGAAAATAGTGATATCTGTGCAGTGACTGAGACCTGGTTCAAGGCTCTAGAGAGCATCCCTGCATTACCAGGCAATAACTCATACCCACTTTTCGGCCATCTAACCTGGACCAGAACACCAAAGGCGGAGGTATGTCCATATTCATTAAGGATATCCACACCTCCAGGCTAGTTGCGCAGCATAATGCATCCGATTAAACAAGTGCAACTAACTCTGGGCAAAACTGCAATCCAAACTGTAGCGTGCTGCAGATCCCCCACCATGCCCCAGGATTCCCACTCCTCTTTTCTTGATATACTGGAAAATATTAGGGTTCAATCAAACACCCTAATAATGGGCGATTTCAACTACCCCACCATTAACTGGAAAACATGTACCAACTCCTTCGCTCAACGCTTTCTGGAATTCATAAATTCCAATGCCCTGGATCAACTTATCCACACCCCCACCAGGGGCAACAATATCCTAGACCTAGTCATTACCAACACGAGTAACTGGTGTTCCACAACTGAAATCAACTCCTCGTTGGTCAGATCCGACCATAAGCTAATCACCCTAGATATCCGCATCCCGCCCCCTCCCACCATTAAGGAAACCACAGTAAAAAATTTCTCCAAAACCAACTTCATGCTTCTTAAGACAGAAGTGGTGAACTTCATGACACCCATGCAGATGGACAATACATTTATGACTGCTGAATCCTACACAAATGCACTCTAAAAGCACTTACACGACTGCATGGATTGTGTTATCCCTAACAGAACCAAGACGCTATCCTCCAAAAAAAGGAAGCCAATTTGGTGGTCCCCTGCCTTAAACAAACTCTACAACAGAAAGAAGAAACTGTTGCAAAAGAGAGTAAAATCCCATGAGTGGAGGAGCTCCCTGGTCAGCCTCAGTAAAAAGCTGAGATACCTTATAAGATCCTCCAAAGCTAGCTAAGAAAACAAAATCACCACTGATTCTAAGGGCGACCACAAAGCATTCTATAGCTATGTCAAGAATCGCAATGGCAACACCCAGATCTGCTCTGAGTTACAGCACAACGGCACGAAAATTACAGAACCAACTGATATTGCCAACATCCTGGCAGATAGGTTCAGTGCTAACTTTACCCCCCTCTCACCCCCTTAAGGGCCCATATCTATACAGGAAGAATGCAGAGTCCCTGTAATCACATCTATGCAGGTAAAAGCTGCACACTCTAAAACCAAAAACACAGCATCCATGGGACTGGACAACATCCCAGGCTGCATTTTACATGAACTTCAGAATGAACTGGCTCCCCACGTTCCCATGTTCAATCATTGTCTCACATCAGGCTTTGTGCCCACTGAATGACGCACAGCAATTATCCCACTACACAAAGGGGGAGCCACCACTGATCAAGGGATCTATCTCCCTATTAACCTGACAAGACTGGTCTGCAAGGCTATGGAAGGTATCATCATGTAACTCATAAACAAAGACATTGGCAAACGCTAAACTCTGGACCCGACCCAGTTCAGGTTTGTGAAAGGCAGATCATGCCTTCTGAACCTGATCAACTTCTTTGAGGCAGTCACCAAAGCCATAGACGAGGGTAAGGTGGTTCATACAGCCTATCTTCACCTTGCCAAGGCTTTTGACACCATCCCCCATTCTGGAATTATAGCTAAACTCACTAAATTAGGTATAAATCCTTAACTACTTCTCTGAAGTGCAGGTTAACACAAAAGGCCTCTGGCTAATGAAGTTCGCAGATGACTGCAAACTAGGAGCCATAGTCGAGTCCCCAAATGATGTGGACATCCTACAGAAGGGCCTCACTGAGACAGATGCCTGGTGTCAGAGGCATGGCCTCGAGCTCAATGCCAAAAAGTGCATTGTCATCCCCTTTGGTAAAAACTCTGTACCCATGAACTACCACATAAACGGCAGTCTACTTAATGACGAATGCGTGATAAGAGACCTTGGGACCCAGGTGGACAGTAGTTTCTCCTTTGATAATCACATCGCCACAGTAGTCAGGAAATCCTTCCATGTGGCACACCTCATTACAAAAGGGTTCTCATCCAGGAAAAAAAGAGGTCATTGTTCCCCTCTACTCGTCACTCAGACCCATTATAGAGTACAATGTTTTTTTGTAATCTACCTCACAAAACATCTGCAGCAGCTGGAAAGGCCACACAAGTACCTCACAAAGATCATTACTGGCCTCAAACAGATGCCCTACACTGACTGTCTCAAAAAACTCCAGCTTTACTCTGTAGCATATCGCCTACTTTGAGGTGATCTCTGCCCAACATATAAAGCTATGTTAAACCCAGAGCTGCTGGACATGCTACACCTTAAGAAATCCCAATCCCTCCGAGATACACTCTCTAGGGACCTAAACCTTGTCACCACAATAAACAGGACATGCTGGAGGGATAGATTCCTGTCCCTCAGACTTCCTATACTCTGGAACAAGCTACCCATCTATGTCAAGCAAAATTCCTCATTAGCACTCCAAGAAAAATCTTGAGTGGATGGGAAATAGGATTTTATTAATTTAGAAATGGTTTGCTTTGAAATAGCCTTCCCCTTTGCCCCTGCAGCAAATGCCACCAGCAATTGTTCAGATTTCCTTTGAGGTTTAGTCCTGTCCAAGTAGAACCTAAGTTGCCTGTGCACATCTAAGGAATGCAGTATCTGTTCCCCTTTGTTCTGTGGATTGGGAAAGAAGGTTAGCAAATGAATGGACTGAGAGCCACCACCTTGGGCATGAAGGATGGATTGGTTCTGAGGACACCCTGTCTGCATGAAAGATGATGAAAGGCTCCATTGCCATAAGGGCTTGTAATTCAGATACCCTTCTAGCTGAAGTGATTGCTAAAAGGAAAGCTGTTTTCCAAGAAAGAAATTTTAAGTCTGCAGTAGCAGCTGGCTCGGAAAGAGGTAGAGTGAGTTTCTCCAAAACAAAGTTAAGGTCCCAAGCTGGGGTTGGAGCTCTCCTGGATGGTCTCAAATTTTTGGCCCCTCTGAGGAACTGCTTAAGCAGTGGATGAGAGAAGAGGAGGAGGTTCTGTGTTATAATGAGCTGAAATGGCTGAGGCGTGGATTTTAATGGAGGAGAAAGACAGGCCCTTGTGAAGCATCTCAGTTAAGTATTGTAAAATCTGAGGTAAATTGGGCGCTGCTGTGCTCATCCATTGAGATTGGTTCCAGGCACAGAATCTTTTCCATTTTTCAGCATAAGATTTTCTAGTACTAGGCCTCCTTGCCTCTAAAATTATATCCATCACAGGTTTACTGAGGGATGGTAAAGGAGAGATTATGTAATTAGCCAGGCTACAAGGTTCAATGTTGGAAGCTGAGGGTGCAGAATCTGGCTTTCCTGCTGAGACAACAGGGAAGGAGTCTGAGGCAGGTGTCATGGGGAAAACCATGACACACTGCACAGGAGGGGGTACCATTGTTGGCATGGCCAGTCTGGAGCAATCAAAATCATCCTTGGTTTGTCCTGTTTGATTTTTAGTAGCACTTTGGAGAGCAGAGGCAGAGGGGGAAAGGCATAGACTGAAAGGTTTTTCCAGCTGAAGGACAGAGCATCCAATTTCCAGGCTTGTTTGTGGGGAGTCCTTGTGCAAACTTTGTCCAATTGGTAGTTCTGGGGAAGAGGCAAACGGGTCTATATCTGGGCTCCCCTATTTGCTTGTCAACATGTTGAAAATCCTTGGTTCCAGTTTCCACTCGTGTGGGTCCATGAGGTTTCTGCTTAGCCCATCTACCAGTGTATTTAATTTTCCTGGTAGGAATTGAGCTTGTAGGTGCACTTGGTAGCTCAAGGCTGTGTTCCACAATGCCATGGCTAGTCTGCAGAGGGGGTAAGAATGTGTACCCCCCTGCTTGTTTATCTACCACATAACAGTGGTGTTGCCATCTTCACCATAAGTTGTCCTGGAAGAATGTGGTCCTTGAAGGCTGTCAGAGCATTCTGTACAGCTAACATTTCTTTTTGATTGATATGCAGGTGCATTTGACTGGGTTCCATTTGCCTTGAATGCACTTCCCTGCCAGATGAGCCCCCCATGCATAGTCGGATGAGTCTGTTAGGGTTTGGGCAGCAGGGGGTGGTGTGAAAGGTAGTCCCTTGTTTTGGTGGCAGGCCTCTGCCCACCAAAGGAATTCTAGGCGTAGGCAAGGTATGATAGGAATCATTGCTTCTAGGTCCTCCAGAATGTTGACACCATAGGTTTTTTAGATACCACTGTAGTTTCCTCATATACAGTCTTGCATAAGGAATTAGAAGAATGCCTCTGCCCACTGATTTGGGGGTAGGTCCAGCCACCCGCTTGGTGTTGGCAACATGTGGAAGTGAAATCTGTATCCCTGGGACACTATTTAAAACACATTTGTCCTGGGTAATGTGTTCCCAAGTTATTTGCATGAAGAGCAATCTTTCCCCCCAAAGGGGCAGTCAGTTGATAAGTGCTTGGAAATTTTAAAAGGAAGTCATTGAGACAGTTTACCAGAGGGGGGAGTCTTATTACTTCCCAGATTTGGAAGTGGAGGCCCCCCCACTGCTTAGTCCTGTGTGTCCCCTGGGACTGAAACCTGGGGTTTTTTGCTGTGTCTGGGTTTGGCTTGAGAAGACCTGGAAGGGGCTGCAAAGGACCAATTTTTAGAGGGCCAGTGCCTACTAAATCTAGGAGGCTGAACTTGTAAGAAATCTTTAACAGTTTGCACAGATTTAGCTTTATAACAACTTCCTCAGCCTTGTTGCCTAACAGGCGGTCCTGATTTAAGGGAGCATCCAACAATTTAGCTTTAACATGATCAGGCAAAGATTGCTCCTTTAGCCAAGCATGCTTTCTGAGCACAGACCCAGTAACAGTAGTCCTGCAAGAGGCCTCTAATGAATCAAAACCACATTGCAAAGTATGTTTTCCAACTTGTTCAGCAGAATGCATTAAATCCTGTAATTCTTTATTTTCCACACAGTCAGGAATCAGCATAATTTTCTATTTAAGCAATCCACTAACATGTTGCTGATACTTTAACATATGAAACTGGCAGTTTAAAGCCCTACTGGCCAAGGTTGCAGAAGTGTAAACCATCTTACCCCATCTATCCAGCGCTCTGGAGTCTCTATCAGAAGGGGTAGGATTTTTAGCAGTAGAAGCCTTAATGCCCTTGGGCCCCTGTGAAATAGTCTCTGGATCCGCAATAGGATTTTTAAAAAGGAACTTGTGTGACTCAGGGACCCTGTACTATCTTGTCACGTTTTCTTGGAGCAGGAGGCAAGGAATCCGGGGCCAAACTATATTCCGAAAAAGCATCAACAATGTCTAGTATAGGAGGAATAGCTAAAGGCCTATGCTGAGGTAGGAGTAAGAAATCCCTAAGCCTCTTTTTTTGAATCAGAAAAATCCTGGCTTTCCCAGTGGAAATGCTCCCTTAAGAGTATGTAAGGTTTCCCCAAAAGAAAAATCCTCTGAAGGGGAAGCAGAGGGAATGGAGTCCTCTGCATCAGAATCTTCATACGTAGATAAGGGCAAATCCAGATCATCAGAAGAATCAGAAAAAACAGAATCCTGGTCAGAAGATTCATAAACAACTTCAGTCCAAGGCCTCTTAGAAAGGGGGGGGGTGGCTACCCCTGATTACAGTTATTAGATCTTCAGCCATTCATCATTTGTTTTTTAGGCATAGAGGCCTAAGCATGTGGCCTGGGCATCGTTTTTTAGAGATGGTTCGAGATTTAGGCCCAAGTGAAGAAGGAGGCGTCGGTTTAATATGCAAGTCCGTAGGCCTAAATACCACCCTCAAAAGCCGGTGCCTGCACAGCGGCTTCGGATCCATCCAAGGCAGAGACATCCACGGGTTCCATAGTTGAAGCATCTCGCGGCATACCGGACTCCGAATGGGTCTCAGTAGAGTCCTGCGAATCAGAAGTAGCATATATCAGGGGCTGTGAATGCACCTTACTGAGTACCGACGAACTGGCGACTGGCTTAGGAGAAGCGTCGTGGGCAGTTTTGGACCTCGGTGGCCTGTCTGTCTTTATCTTTGTGTTTTTTCGGAATCCTGGTAGTCGAATGGCAAACCGACGACATTTCTGTATAATTAAAATGAGAACCGAAATATTTAGAGGTGAAAATATATCGACGACGGATAGTGCGTTGATTAAATAAAGCAAAAAACCCACAGCAAGGTACGTCATGGTCAGGGCCTAGGGAAGAAATACAGTACGAATGAAAATCTTTATGAGGTATTTGCTTTCCACAAGTAATGCAATTATGAACTTTTACTAACATCGGTAAGGCACAAGAAAAAGTTTCCCCAACCGGGTACTTAGCCTTAGTTGAAGACTTCGGTTCTGAAACTCGAAAACAAAAATTTCAGGAGTCGGCCGACCGGCACTTGCGAACTGCTTCTGCTTCGGGTACCGCACAGCAAGAAAGACTGATGTAATGGCCTTGGCTGCATGTTTTATACCTCTGACGACCTGACGTCATAGAAGGGACAGCAGCTGACGCAGGACCCAAGACTTTGTTAATCAGGCCGACTAAGGGCTACCTGCAAGCAGATAATCTTAAATGTAATGACTGCAACAGTGAAACATGAAGAACATCAGGGGGTTAGCTGTAATAAACCTTAAAAGATATTCTGAAGCAACCCAAATAAGACAAGTGGAAGGGGTTGGCAAGCTATAAAAGGGAAAAATAGAAACAGGAGGCAAGGTTGTTTTCTGTATTCAGCTGGAAAGAGGACAAAAGCAACTGTGGATGATAGGTCTACAAGACCGCAATAAAACATCTAAAGACCAAACAAATTAAGACATGGAAAATGAGTAATTTCCATATGTAGGAGCACAAATGCTAACTGGTACAACTTAAAGAACCAAGATACTGGGAACAACTGTAGTGAGCTAAGGGGTAAAAGTGGAATGGATCTAAAATCATCCTTTGCCTTGCAAATAAAGCCTCTAATTCCATACATGGCACTGGTAGTGAAGAACAGAAAACAAAACAAAAGACAACCCAGGAAGAAAAGGCAGATTTAGTACCAGTTTACGATAAAGCCAGAACTACAGAAATGAACATGGAAGAAATTATCAGTAGTATACTTCATGACAATTATCAGGGAATAGCAGTACAAGGATGGACTAGGAAAGAAAAATTGACAAATATACAGAAAACGTACTGGGTAGAGACGTGAGGCTGCTAGACATGTTACCAAATGAAGAGACTTTAGAATACGTGGATGGAAATACCTAAACATATTTCTATATACCAGTTAGACTGAAAAGCATGCTTCCAAATACTCCTAGCAGGTGCTAGAAATGTGAAAAAAGATGAAAACTGGGAACATTTTTTTGGGATTGTTCAAAAATTATCAGGGAATGTAATGGGTAGTTGGATTTGAAAAAATTACAGAAAACATTGACAGAAGTGCTGGGAAAGCAAATCATATGAACATGTATTTTTTAGAGATGGGATTTAGAAACTGAATTGCCCAAATATAGTAAAGCCTTACTATGTTTATTGCTATTGGTTGCCAAAAGAAATTGTACAAAATGGAAATCAAAATCTAAACCAACTGTAACTGAAGTACTGAATACTATAAAGGAGATAAAAATTGGAAGTATAATCTTTAGAAAAGGGAAGGAGCAAATTACTCAAAAATAAATAGAATATTTGGGAATAACATCGGCAGAATAATGCTCAGGATGAACAAGGTTAATGGGAACACACGAGTTTATATAATATTAGCATGAATGACAACTGTTAAAATGAAAACATATGTAATGTATAAAATTGCGTTTTACTTGTATTCTGCTTTTAACTGCATACTAAACTTGAAGAGACCAAAGCCTGTCTCTTGCGAGTCAGACAGAATTTTTTTCCACCATCCCACCCGGTTACTGTTGTGTTCTTAAGCATCACTGTCTTTCTAGTTGCCTGTTGCTTATGTTAATTTGACCATATGTCTCATTTCCTCTCTGCTTTTACTAGCTGGTGTGAGTAAGCACAAAATTATCATTTTGTGAAATCACTTCCCTTCAACTACTTCAATTTATTGGCCATCCTACTGTATTCCATAGTACCAGAATACAAAGGTGACCTCCCCCCCTTTCAATCTATCATGCTGTTTTAAAAATAGTGACTCTCCACTAAAACTTAACGTTTAGACAGGTAAAACTTAAGTTACCTACTTTCACATCTAACTCCTCTAGTGCACACTGCAGTGTTTAGGATAAACCATTTTTTTTCATCTTACCTTTAAGCATATACTTGCAAGACCACCAGTTATTGCAGAGCCCTCATTCTGCCTCTCAGTAGTCATCTTGGGATTAGTGCTTCTGTTTTCTCCTGGTGAAAAAAGGAGTGCCGTTACATTATTTCCTGGAGACTGCTGATCACCAGAAAGCTTAATAACTGCTTTATAGGTGACAGCTTAGAATCTGTGCTTATATTCTGATCCTGGTGAGAGTAGGAGCAGAGTGCATTGATTCCCGACTATTTCTGGTTGGAGAGTGAGTGTCTGTGCTTAACATACAGGATTGGTCTGGTTACTATTCGAGGCATCTACCAAAAAAAGGCTATAAGCCTGCAGACCCTTGCATCATCTGGGACAAGACTGGATCACCAGACAGGCCGTGGCCTGCTTCTCTTCTTGGGATTGGTGCTAAAACTAGCTAGCTTTAGCTAGAAATATGCTAGTTTTTTTTAATTTCAGCACTCAAAACTGTTTCCTTGTGCTCAGCACTTGCTCAGAACTCGTAAGCACTAAAAGTACAAATTACTACAGCACTTGATGTTCCTCACTTGTCAGGAGGAAACCAGTTGTTAGTACTTAAATTAATGAGCACATATCCAGGCATGTCCATGGGTCAGCTCCCGGTACTTTCTTCTGTTCACCTGATGAATCTGAGCATCTTGGGGCAATGTAGCAATTGCCTCATGTACACTGACAACCCTCTCCTCCTGCCACCCAACACTACAACCTGTGAGAGATGCACTTGTATAGCCGAACTGGAAGCCAAGCTTTCTCCAGCCAAGACTGAACTAGACAGTCAAGAGGAGAAGGTTAACACCTGCACCACACCACACTCAACATACAGTCCCTTCAAAATCCACACTACCAAGACCCACACATAGAAACACAAAGCACACATCCACATAGGCTCTCAATAAAAATCTGCCCAAGCAACAGAGACCTCCCAAGCTGAAACGCAGACTACCACTACCCCCAACACTACCCAAATGACACACAGCCCACAAACTCAGTGTGCCACTCAATCTCAGCCCATAAGGCAAAACAATGTACCCAACACACTAGTCATAGGTGACTCTATATTCAGGCACACTAATGTCCCACTCACCAGGTGAAACAAGGAGAAAGTTACTGTCAGCTGCCTGTTGGGTGCCAGGAACCACCACGTAATGCATGCACTCAGGTCACTCCACAGCAAGTACAAACACGACTCTATCATTGTCCATGTTGGTGTGAATGACCTGAGATATACCTCCCTGGACTACATGAAAAGAGACATGGAGGAGCTCTTGGATCTTGTAGCCCAGGCAGGTATAACCGTAGCCCTGAGTAGCATCCTGCCATCAGCCAGAATGATATCACAGTACAAGGACAAAATGACTGACTTCAACAATTGGCTAAGCTTCTGGTGTCATTCTAAGGGAATCCAGTATCTGTCTGCCTGGGACGACATGGTCGACAGACCAAGATGCTTTGCCAGAGATGGCCTGCACCTGTTGCCCCTGGGATTCCGGATACTGGCTAAGGCTCTTCCCACCCCCTATAGTGCCTTTTTTTAGGCAAGGTTCAAATGCTAAATTCACCACCGTAACAGGTACAAGCAAGTAGTCTCTGAGGGTAATGCTAGAAGTCTAAACCTCAAAATGCACTCACTCGAGGCACTCCTTAAAATGGAGAACATCGACTTCTGTGCAGTGACAAAGACCTGGTTCAAAGCTCCAGAGAGCATCTCTGCATTAGCAGGCTATAATTCATACCACACCTTTCAGCCACCTAACCTGTTTCGAAACACTAAAGGTGGAGGCGTGTCCATATTCATTAAGGATATCCACACCACCAGGATAGTAGCTCAACATAATGGATCCAAAATTATCCAAGTGCAACTAACACTGGGAAGACTGCAATCCACATGTTAGCTTGTTACAGATCCCCCACCATACCCCAGGATTCCCACTCTTCATTTCTTAAGGTACTGGAAAATATTAAGGTACAACCCAATACTTTTATTATGGGCGATTTCAACTACCTCACCATCAACTGGGAAAACTACTCATATACCAACTCATTCGCTCAACTTTTTCTGGAATTCATAAATTCCAACACCTTGGATCAGCTTATCCACATCCCCACGAGGTGCAGCAATATCCTGGACCTGGTCATTACCAATATGGGTAACCGGTGTTCCACGCCAGAGGTCAACTCCTCGCTGGTCAGATCCGACCACAAGCTAATCACCCTAGACATTCATATCCCACCCCCACCTCCCATTAAGGAAACCACCATAAAAAACTACTCCAAAACCAACTTCATGATTCTTAAGACAGAAGTGACAAACTTCACGACACCCATGTTGACAGAAAATAGAGGTACGACTGCTGAATCTTACACAAATGCACTCTATAAGCACATACACGAGTGTATGGATCGTGCCACCCCCAACAGAACCAAGATGCTATCTTCCAAAAAAACAAAGCCATTCTGGTGGTCCCCTGCCGTAAACAAACTCTACAACAGAAGGAAGAAGCTGTTGCAAAAAAGAGTAAAATCCCAAGATTGGAGGAACTCCCTGGTCAACCTCAGCAAGAAGCTGAGATCCCTCATAAAATCACCCAATGCCAGTTATGAAAATAAAATCGCCACTGATTCCAAAGACAACCACAAAGCATTCTACAGCTATGTCAAGAATCTCAGTGGCAACACCCAGATCTGCTCTGAGCTACAGCACAATGGCACTAAATATACAGAACCAACCGATGTTGCCAACATCCTGGCAGATAGGTTCAGTGCTAACTTTACCCCCCCTCTTACCGTCCCCAAAGGGACCATTTTAATACCAGAAGAATGCAAAGCCCCTGTAATCACTGATGAACAAGTAAAGACTGCACTCTACAGAGCCAAGAACACAGCATCCATGGGACCAGACAACATTCCAGACTGCGTACTGCGCGAACTACAGAACGAACTGGCACCCCACCTAAGTACCATGTTCAATCATAGCCTCACCTCAGGCTATGTGCCTACTGAATGGCGCACAGCGACGGTTATCCCACTCCACAAAGGGGGTGCCACCACGAACCCTGGAAACTACCGCCCCATTAGCCTGACGAGCCTGGTCTGCAAGGCCATGGATCGTATCATCTTGAAGCTTATAAACAAAGATATAGGTGACATCCAAACCCTGGACCCCACTCAGTTTGGGTTTGTAAAGGAGAGATCATGTCTACTAAACCTGACTGACTTCTTTGAAGCAGTCACTAAAGCCGTACACGAGGGCAAAGTAGAGCATACAGCCTATCTTGACCTTGCCAAGGCTTTCGATACTATCCCCCACTCTGAAATTATAGATAAACTCACTAAACAGGGCATAAATCCCTATGTCACAAGATGGGTGGCCAACTGGCTCACTGACAGAACCCACACAGTAAAAGTAGCCGGGTCCAAGTCTGACATCAGACCAATGATGAGTGGAGTACCACAGGGTTTGGGGTCCCGGGTCCTCTCCTGTTCTGCATCTACTACTCTGAAGTGCAGACCAACACAGAAGGTCTTTAGCTTAGAAAGTCTGCAGATGACTGCAAACTGGGAGCCATAACAGAATCACCTAATGATGTAGAGATTCTACAAAAGGGCCTCACAGAGACAGATGCTTGGTGTCAAAGTCATGGCCTCAAGCTCAATTCCAAGAAGTGCACTGTCATCCCCTTTGGGAAAAACTCGGTACCCATGAACTACCACATAGGCGGTAACTCACTACACACTGAAAGTGTGATGAGAGACCTTGGGACATAGGTGGACAGTAGTCTCTCCTTTGATAACCACATCGCCACAGTAGTCAAAAAATCCTTCTACGTGGCAAACCTCATCATAAAACGGTTCTCCTCTAGAAAAAAAAAGGTCAGTGTTCCTCTCTACTCATCCCTCATCAGACTCATTATGGAGTAAAATGCCCCGTTTGGCATGCATCCCACAAGACACCTACAACAATTGGAAAGGCCACAGAAATACCTCACTAACAGGGTTACCGGCCTCAGATGCCATATGCAGACAGTCTCAAAAAACTCCAGCTCTACTCCGTTGCATATTGCCTTCTCAGAGGCGACCTCTGCCTAACACACAAAGCTACGTCAAACCAACAGCTGTTGGACATGCTACACTTAAAGAATTCCCAATCTCTCCGAACCACACACTCCAGAGACCTAAACCTTGTCACCGCAATAAACAGAACATGCTGGAGGGATAGATTCCTGTCCCAGAGACTTCCCATACTCTGGAACAAACTACCCATTCATGTCAAGCAAAGATCCTCATTGGCCCTCTTAAAAAAAAATCTTGACGGCTGGATGGGAAATAGAAAATTCACCCCGGGAATCACTTCTGCGGCACTGCTTGATGGGGGCACAGGAAAATAATTTTCTTGGGTGGCGAAAGCCAGGGAACCTATTTGGCTAGGCTTATATAGGCCCCAGAGTCGACAGCCTATGAACCTATGTATAATAATAATGAAAACATTGTTACTGTTTGTTCTCTTCTATTAATGTGTATCTATGTCGCTGTTTATATTATTAAAAATTTAATAAATGTGTTAAATTAACAAGCGGTAACGGAAAGGTTCAATTACAACAGATTTTGAGGAACACGTTAAGCAAATGAAGTTATTTATGCTCTCTTGGGATAATGAGCTGAATGTTTCTAAAGAAAAAAAATGATTTGCGTTTGTTGATAGTGAAGAAAATTAATGCTAGAAAATGTGAAGTGAAAAAATCCTCAATATTCTGTTGTTGTGAAAATTTTGCTAGAAATAAGGCAGCCAGAATGCCTGGCAATAAAAAAGTGGAAGGGGCAAACATTTCAGTAAAAGGAATTTGTTGAACTGGAGTGCGAAGTCAGAGTAAGCCAATACTCAGAGACACAGTACATTTGTACCAATAGAAAAAGACCCAGAAGTTCCTGAAAGTATATATGTCTAGTAATAAAAATGGATCTATTTGTTATAGTAATGCATTTGTAATCACTAGTATGGGTCCAATCTGAAATGCATAATAAAATAAGGAAACAGGGATCAAAACTAAGAAAACAAAAACTATCTGCTGCCAGTGAAAAACCTATAAGCACAACGCATGAGGATTAACAAAGCACTATCAACTTGTATTGCTCTTAACTGTTCAATGCTTTCAGTTCAATCATGTAATGGTCTGCTAAACATACCAGGTGGGCATGTCACTCTGTGCTCCCCACATGGGGTGGGGGGCTGTACCCACCGCATCCCCCGATAATTATATACCAACTCAACAGTGAGGAGAAGGAAAATTTCAACACTCTGCTGTACTACGATCTTGGAAAAAGAGCAGCCTGGTAGCAAAATGAGAATAAAACCCAAACATTTCTACTTTCAAGCGTTCACTCTTATCAACTTCAACCCTGTGTGTGTGTGTATATACATACGTACACACACGTGTGTGTGAATATATATATATATATATATATATATATATATATATACACACACACACACACACACACACACACACACACACGCTTATATACATATAAAATTATTTTGTAAAAGCTGATAACATTGGCTAAAAAATAGGAACTCAATGGTGAGTATGTACCTTCAAAGAAGCTTAAAAAGAAACAACACAAAGCATACTTTGTGGCTAGAAGGTTTGAAGAACTTTGCAGAAAAGAACTTAAACAAAGACTCAATTACGTGCATCAAAACGTATCTATTTTTGGCCATAGCTGTTTAAAAGCAGTGGAAAGTTCATTCCATGGACATTAAGTCCGGATTTTTTGCAAGGTATGGAATTCTTATGTCTCTCCCTCCCCTGAAACAAGGTGTAGGGTGGTTATGGAAACTCCAGATGTATTTTATAGTCTGAGAATGCATTACTCCAGGTATAACACTTGACTCTGCTGTATTCTAGTAGCTATAGGGGAACAATAAGGCCACCAAAGTGCTCTGCCTGCTATGTGGATGACTTACTATGCTGTATCTTGCAAAGCTTTGTCACTTGAGTTACTCCCTATATGAAAATTACCCTTCAGGTTGGTGGTGAAGATCATCATCATTTTTGTTACGATTTAGTTACTACTGATGAAGAGCTACAAAAAAATCCTCATTATATCATCATGAAACCATTTTGGAAGTGAGCCAGGACACCGCATTACCCTGAGTGGACGGACGTGGGTCGAAAATAAGAAAATCTCTGAGATGTCAGGTATAACTTATGGTTCCAATCTGGCATCCAACACAGAATATACACTAAACAGACTATGAAACAAACAAGCCTGTTGAAAAAATCCACTCTGATAAACTGGCTGGGGAAGGATGAATCCCTGAAACTAGTTGTCAGTGACGCATAACATGGAAACCAACTTGAAGGTGGCACTCAAGGAGGACAGTTGATTGTTTTGATAGCACAACAAGGACAATTTTTATCCCTTTGCTGTTAGTCAAAAAAGAACTGTAAGAGTTGTATCTGGGACCTTTAAAGGACAAACCCTTGCAATGTCAGACAGCATTGACAATCCACCCTAACTACGCTATATTCTACTGATGACCCATTATGTGACGCACTTCATAACCTATCATAAAAAAAAATAATCTTTGAGAATTATTTCTATAAACCCTGCTGTAGGAAAAAGGCTTTGCATTTGAGAATAGTAGAATAAAAAAGTCAATCAAACTAGAAGAATTTGCTGCGTCTTGTGGTTAACTACAAAAAAAAAAATCTGGAAGACTGTCTTGTATTTTATAAGTACCAGAAGAAGAGACATGCCATACTGACTATAGATTGTGTGTGTAAAAAGTGAACCTAGGTTTTTTTTTTTAAGTTTTTCAGAAAGAAAGGGAAAGCTTTATGTTTACATCTACTTCCTTTGTATAAGCCTTTTACACCAGCATCAACTCTATTTGTTTCTTCACTTTTTGAGTGGTATCTGCCTCTGTGGCATTGACTGTGCTTTTTGCAGCAGCTTAGTCTATGAATGGTGTGGATATTTCTGTGTTGCTGCAAGTGCAACTTGGATGTGCAAAAGAATAAATTCTACATGCTTTGAAAACTGAACTAGTTTGCACATCCTTTTCAATGCTAGATTTTAGAAGAGGAGTATGACAGAGGCTGAAGTAGGCTGACAGCCTTTATGCTGATATAAAATCCATGTTTCTTAAGACTATATTCCTCCCTGGCAATGATGTCCCATTGAGCAATGTACAGCTCGCAAACATCCAACATCTGAGCTGTCTCTGTGTGAAAAACTGAATCAAGAGGCATGTGGATGCCTTGTCATTCATGACCAATGAGTTCTGCAAGACTTGCTGACTGCCCGAGTCACAGACTCCTTGACCCTGAGTGCAGCCAAACAGATTGTGGTGAGGAATGTGACATACCATGCCACATGAGATGGCTATGTGAAGTCATGCGCTACAAGTGCACTTATGCAAGCCTCTCAGTTTTCTTTGAGGGTGGATGCGATAATCACTTGCTAAGTTCAGGGGGACAGCTCAAATCTCAAAAAACATGGATGCCTCATGGAAGATCTCTATAGGAGGAGGTTTTGACTGATAACCTATCTCCAGTTCCCTTTCATCCTCATTTTTGTCAAGCACAGTCTTAGAAATCTGCAAGGGGACCAAGCCAACCTTCCAAACCCCTGCATAAAAGCACCCTCTATGGCTTCCAACTTCAAGGACAAGAGGAAGACCTCAAACTTCTCTCCACATCCTGAGGCTGGAAGTGTTGAGTGCTAGCATCTGTAGCAATGAATGAAATCATGCTCCTTTTTTGTTGAAATAGGCCTTCACAAGTGAACTAATTCTGCAGAAAAACTAGGAAGGTTCTGGTACATTTGGCACTGAACATGGGAGCTTTTCTACAATGAACACTGGTACCAACATCTGAAATGATCACCTGGAAGAGAACAAATGGGTAAGTGCAGAGCCTAGGCATACCCTTTTAGCTCTCTACTGAATATTACACAGCTCCAACCAAGTGAAGGAACAAGAAAAAAAAAATCACAAATGTATCAAGCTGTGGTTACAGAATATCAACAGTTACCCACTGCAAAAGCTAGGATGCCTTCTGTGTGGAGTCTGCATACCCTCCCTGTGTTTGCATGGGTTTCCTCCCACATTTCACAGACCTGCAGTAAGTGGACTGGACACACTAAATTGGCCACAGTGCGAGTGTACGTGCGAGTTTGTAGTGTGGAAGAACTACTGCAACAGCCACTCAGATGTATAAACCTTGGCTCTACATGATTGTCACTGGTGAAGTGACGCCCAACCCCACATGCAAAAAATGGGAAAAAGGGGTTGGGGATAGATGGACCCACTGTAGAAAGTATACAATCACAGTTCTTACTAGTTCTTCCTTCAAGGTGAGTTATGTGCCTCCAGAGTGGCAACAGCAGTCTGCCAATCAAGGGCAGCATATATAGCACTCTTATCCAAAGGTGGTAATGTACTGGAAAGCAAAATAAGGTACAGATCTCCATCCCTGAAGTCTAAAATAATGACACCTACTGCCTCTGAATAACAAAATCAAAATTAAATTTGGTAGTAAAAGAAACTTTCTACATTTAAAAAGATCTCTCACAAAAAATACTGACTCTACTTCTCTGAAAAAAGTTTCTTTACAGACTGGTCAACTTCAGTAAGCAAATTATTAAGTTAGCACATAGACTACTAATAGGCTTTCATTAACAGGTGCTGTGCTCCTGTGCCTTTTTCTGACATCCTTCCAAATAAAGGCCGCATTTTGTGCACCCATCCCCCAGAAGGCATATGGTTTCATTAATACCATTACCAGGATGCAGCTGAAACGGAGCACATTTCTTCTGGCAAGGGGTCTCATCAGTGACTGACAGAAGAGCAAAATATATATCCCCTAAACAGCCCACTTCTCCATTCTTCTCAACAGCACCCAATTTCACATTTATTTACTGCTTTTATGGTCTAACAGCTGAAATCAAGAATCAACATAGTCTCCAAGTCTAAAAGGCAACATCATCAATTCTTCATTCTGTACATAGTTCTCTGTTTTTAAGTATTTTATGAAGAATATTCTCCTGCCTACAATAAGGTACATGGCTACGTTATTGAGCTTTAGTGTCTAATATAGAAGCATTTAATTTTGCTCCAACACGGATACCTATGTTTTATGAACATATCGGATTTTCCTTGAATCTCAATACACAGACCAAAATTACAAATTCAAAGGTTGGTCAAACTAAACCACCTCCACAGTAAAGGTCATCAATTTTCAATAGCTGGTCAGCAGTGGAACATTAGACAAGATTAAGCAAATTAAGCTATACCTTGAGGAGAAGAGTCTACCAGCACAAAGTCCTCGTGACCTTGCTCAATTACTTGGACCATGAACTCAGGCCTACCATCATTCTCACAAATAGTACAGCGATAACAACAGCGTTTATTATTATGGCGCATACTCCAATAGATCCGAGTAGCCTCATATCCCACAGGATAGAGAGCAGTGACACTGTGGAAGTCTACCATTTGATGAGGCAGTAACTGACCAATGGCATGAAATATAAGTCCGCCAACACGAAACATATGAATGCGCTCACCACGCTGTATAATGCTAGCTATCTGCTTAACTTCATCCCGCTCAATGTATACACGACGAAAAACAGTGAAAGTGTTCAGTTCATATTCACAAGGGCCTTTCAGTTTGTGCATAGGGCACAACATAGTCTTGTCTTTGAAAAACATACATTTGGCCTTGATAGCACAAGCAAAATGATAAACATTTATACAGCGGATTCTGTTACAGCTATTGGTGGCGCCAGTCTTTTGGCATAAAGCACATTTGGTTAGCAGACCACGATGTAATGCAACCTCCACATTTATCAGTGCTCCTCCTTGGGTCTCATATACTTCTGTTGACCACAAAGCACAGTTCAAGTGGACCCACAAATCCAGATCAAGATTCAGGAGTCGAGCTGCGCCATCTGTTGCCCCATCCCCTTCCTCGTGGCAGAAGCAGCACTTCCTCGTGTCTTTGGGTGGATTTTCAGGTTTCAGTGTTGTTCTCAGTTTTTCTATGAGTTCACCAATATCCTTTTCAGTGTCCTTTCTACTTCCAGGCTTCTGAATAGTGATGAGAATGCGTAACCGTTTCCATCTTATTCCTTTCCATTTTTTTATACGGGGTTTGGAATCATCAGTGTCTTCTGAGGGTCGAGAACGAGGCTTAAATCTGAAATGTTCCTTAATGTCTTCATGTTGAACAGGAGGTAAAAAAGGCAATAACAACGGCTGGAGTTGAGGAGTTGGTTCTGCAACAAGGGGTTCCACAGGGCTAGGAGGGGATGGCAGAAAAGGAGATGAAAGTGGTGATGTTTCTTCAGGCATTATGGGTAGCTGTCGCACATCAAGATTTGCAACATTATTGGTATAGCAATGCTGAACTTTTTCTTCTGATGGAACCTCCTGCACACAACAAATATTACACAAAGTCATCAATGGTTACAGAAAGCATAAAGATTACACTATTCTCAAAACAAAACTTAAAAATCTAAAAGTATAAGGATGATAAAGCACAAACCACAAGACTGATGACAAACCTGTTTAATCAGTGACAAGATGTCAACTTCATTCTTCAGAGTATACCCAGGTAATACTGCATCAAACTGTTTTAACCAGTCAGTACTGCCCTCAGGCCCTTTTGCAGTGTCCACAGGTTTATCTTCACTTTTAACATCTGCAGAAGAATTATGCAAACAGAATTAGTAATGGCAATCGTATGTAGAGTGGACTTTTTTAATTTATACACTTAGTTGCAGTGATGGCGAACCTTTTGGGTTTGGCATGTCAAAAGCTCCTGACAAAATAATTCAGTGCACTTCACATGAGCAGCAAATGCAAAAGCAGTGTCTTTAGTAACTCGGGTGCTGGTGATCACTGGCGAGTCACTCAAAAACATCATGGTGAGTGGCACCTTTGACACATGTAATAGGTTCATCCATCACTGACTTAGTGCATACCAACTGATTTGAAAACTATTAGTAAAAAAATGAATTTCCAAAAGCAATTAAGAACACTAAACTTGAACGTCTAGGAATGACTTGCATGTCAATTTGTATATTGTGTGACAAAAAGTAGACAACTTTGAGAAAATGAGCCCAGAAAAACACTCAACTTGATGCACCTTTTTCTTGACTAAACTGGCTGCATCACTGGAACATGATATGCTATGTACATTTAAGCCAAGTCAGTCTGTCTTGTCAGATCTTTTTTTTTCTACTGGAAGAAATGATGCATGCATCTGACTTGCCACACAACGTAGTGCTGTGAATATATTTCACACTTACGTCTCTATGTGCAACAGTGACAGTAAATGAAACCAAAACACACACCAGTTAACTACAGTCCTAATAATCCTGTATGGGTCATATCTCCAACAGTTCCAACACAACTTAGACATCTTTAAACAGGGCTTCTTCCAACTATGTGCAACATATGCACTGATTTTGCCATGTATTGTTAAGAGAATGCTATCTTTCTTATACAGATACGGATTTAAGATTATTTCAGAAGTTCATTTACTTGCAAGTAATGGTCATAGTTCCTTCATTTCTGTCTCTGCAGTCATCATATATCTGGGTTACAAAGCCTGTTAACTGCTTGTCATCTGGTTTCATTTTTCTCCTCATCAATAAATGCCATAAACCCATCACCTTGTAAATGGCCTTCACAACTCTTAGTCATTCTTTAAAGATGTAGGTGACACCTAGGTTACAGAGGGTAATCTCAGGTAAAATTTTTAAATCAGGGGTTTGTGTGAACATCTCAGGATGGTCATCTTTACATCGCTGAAAATTAATCTGACATTTTGGCTAGATTTCTCTGTAGCAGAGACAAAGAAATGTATTCTGTGTGCACCTATTTATGTAGGGCCATTTATATACATATGTACTACAGTTATATATAACTGTAGATGTTTTGAGTATATTTTATGTTGCAGTAATAACCCTGAAACCACACTTCTCTATGCCACCACATGGTAATAAGGATTAGTTTTGGTCTTTTTGCCCTGAATTTTACAATGGAATCAAGGAATCAGACAGAACTGGGGAAATGCATAACAGAAACTTCCCTGCTACTTGACTGAGTATATGCACCATGCACTGATGGTAACCCTCAGCCCAGTTGAGCACAGCAAGGGAGGGTCATATTCAACTGAGTAGTAAACAGATCAAGCTCAGGAGTGCCCACTTTCAGATCTAGAAATCCACCATCACATTCACTTCTCCTAAGATATGAACTGCTGTAACGATGAAGCCTCCCTCATCTATGGTTCACAGCCAGAAATGCAATGCCTCTATGCATACTCAGTATGCATAGAGACAAAACTTGGTTTATACATCACATCAAAGACTATTTGTTGGTCAACAGCACAACATTCTCTGGTTTCAGTTTCACCTCTACAGCCTTCTTGGGTAAGAAATATTGCCTATACACTCCCAATTGCTACAGTAGACCCTGCTTCTCCTGTAGCATCACAGGACGCACAAGGCTATTGATTTGCACCTTGCCAGCATCCACACTCAGACTGAACTTCCTTCTCTTGAGGACAGTCAGGCCAGTCCAAGAGGTGAATTTGTGAATATCCATCCCATTATTCAGTTCAAGTTTGAAGGAGAATAATACATCACATTGCTTAATTTGCAGTGAGTCTATTCCAGCAATGAGAATGGTGCTGTGTAATGGACCCCCCGCCTCCATTTTGTTAAATTTGTTGGTGAAGATTTAGATCCATTGTTCTTGAACATGTGGGATTATTCGACTGGTTGAGATGCAAACAATTCAAGACCAGAGTCCCTGATGGCTCAGAAGGCAAGTCACAGATCTCCCTCCCTGAAGTCTAAGATACTGACTAAAGGAACTGTTTTTAAGCCAGTGCCCTTTCTAATTCTAATTAGAAACCTTTGGAGTTTATCTAGGTATTTGACATGTTTAGTAAGGTACATCCCAGAGATGACACTATATTTAACTGGCCTAATACATGTTGAATAAAACATGATAATGATGGCTTTAGATCTAGAACACATACATTTTCCCTTGGTGATCACCTGCACTGAGGTAGAAGGACTTCCTGACTACTGTTATGTGATCAAAGGAGAAGAAATTATCAATCCAAGTACCACCTCCAACAACATCCTCATTTTGGAATGGGGTATTCTGTCTATGTCATATGCTGGAGGGAGGGATAGGTTACCAAATGGGACAATGTTACATTTTTTAGCACTTAACTTACATCAGCTGCTAGCACGCCAGGTGTTTACAAGTGTAATTACTGTTGCAGGGCTTGAGTGTTAGATGGTGATTTGTCTATGACTCCTAGTTATAGCCATATGAAAACTTGGTTAGCCAGAGGTCTTGGTTTGTGGTCTTGAGATTGGAAAAGTATATGCCTAACAAAAGGGGTCCCAGCAAGTAGCCTTGTGAAACACCACTAGTTACCTTTATGATCTCCGATGAGGGACATGCTATCCACTCCAAACGGGTTTCTGTCCTTTAGCCAATTTGCTCTCCATCTTACCACACAGGGATTTATTTGTAACACAAATATTACTAACTATGCTAGCATGGATATAGTGCCAAATGCCTTGACCAGGCTGAGATCTGCCATGTGTACAGTATGGCTGCTGTCTACAGCTTGCACTATTCTTTCAATTATGTTAATCATATTCATTAGACAGGATCTACCCTCTACAAACCTAAACTACTGTGGATCTAGCCTGATGAGATTTTTAATGTCATAGTTAGTCAGGTCAATTTTAATATGCTCCATGACTCTGCATGAGAATCACCAGACTGATGGGCCTGTAACTACCAGCGTTATTGTTGGGGTCACCAGTGTAGACTGGCATCATCACTGCTGTGTGCTAAACTTGAGGGATAATGCCAGTGGTGAAATTAAGGTTATGTATTTTAAGGAGTGGCTCTGCCAGAACTTGCTTGGTACAGCTTATTAAACAGCCAGCTGTAATATCAGGTCCCATGGTAGTAGTATTTTTGGTTTTTCACAGCACCTTTAATACATGATATCTGGTGATGATTGGGGAGGTCTGAGAACTTCAGGTTTAAGTGGGTATTGAATAGTGGTTTCCAGGTTGAAGTTGGCACTGAATTCACTGGCAATGTCTACTAGGTCAGGATGGGTGGTGCTAACCTGGATACGTTCTGAGCAATGTTGGGTGTTACACGTCTTACTTTTCTAATGCAACTAAAGCAGTTGTAGCTATCATTAACTTCAGATGCTAATCTAAGTTCACAGGTGGCTTTAGTGGTCCTAACAATTTTTAAAGTTTTTAGTGAATATGTTAATGTTATTCTTGATTTGAAGATCTTTAGATCTGCTGTATACTTGGAGCTTTTTGTAATGTAGTTTATTTAAACTGGTGGATCATCATGGTTGCCTGCTTTGACACTTCTATTATACTCAGAGATCTGTCAGGTATTGTCAATTATCTAAGTGAACCTTGAACTGTTTTGTGCAACTCCCTGCTGAGGTCATGTCTGGGGTTATGCTGCAGTAAGTGAATCTTGAAGCTTCATCATATACTTTTATAAGATTTTAAGTCTGAAATCTATGACACACTGGCATCCTCAGTTTTAGAGGGTCTAATTGTGAAGGTCTGTAGTTAACGAACTGGCTTACATGAGAAGGGTGTTATCAGTGGAACAGTACATGAAGAAAGAATAGTTGTACAAAATCTTAACATAACCACAGATGTCCTCCTCTTCCATGTTGCAGTATTCTTGCTGTGGGATCCCCGCCTCAGGTGACCCAAATGTTGGCTCCTAAGCAAAAGCTCAAGCCTGGCTGTTGCTAGTGTGTGAGACGTCACACACAGGGCTACAAACCAGGGGACTTAAATGTGACATCTGCAGGCACAGACCTCAGAAGTGACTGCTCAGTCTGACCATTGTCTAGGTAGTGCCCAACGATGTCCCCTCTAGACAGGTGAAATGAAATGAATGGGGATAGAAGAAAGGGAAGGAATACTGCAACATGGAAGAGAAGTACATCTATGGTTATGGTAAGATTTTACACAACTATTCTATGCCCTTCTATTCTCATGTTGCAGTATTCTTACTGTGGGAGAGTACCACAGCTTAAGGAGGAGGCAGGGTGAAGTAAGTGGCAGCAGATTCCAAGAATCCCAGCAGAACTGCTCTTGCAAATCCTGCTCTGGTTCTGGAAATATGGTCCAGTTTGTAATGTTTGCTGAAGGTACGTACGGGGGACCAGGTTGCTACCTCAAGAATGGCAGTTGTGTCCAGGCCTTTGAGGAAGGCCCCAGAAGAAACTACAGCTCTGGTAGAGTGTGCCCTGACCCCATGAGGCAATTGTTTTCCCTGGTAGGAATAGAAGAAGTAGATAGTTTTCTTTATCCAGCAAGAAACAGTTTGTTTAGCTACTGCCTTGCCCAGGACCCTGGGATGAAAGGACACAAAGAGCTGATTAGACTTTCTAATGGCCTTCATTTTGCTCAAATAGAACCTTAGCTGTCTGTGGACATCAGGGAAGTAGAGTATTCCCTCACTATCTTTTTTTGGAGAAGGAAAGAAGGTGGGTAAATGAACAGACTGATTTAGTGACAGCTCGTTGACCACTTTGGGCATGGAGGAGGGGTTATTGCGCAGAGTCACCCTATTTTTGTGGAAGATAGTGTAGGGTGGGGATGCTATTAGTGCTTGTAATTCTGAAACCCTTCTGGCTGAGGTAAGGGCTACCAGTAGGACTGTTTTCCATGTGCACATCTGCAGGGAGGCAGAGCTGGCTGGCTTGAATGGGGCAAGTATAAGTTTTTCTAGAACATAGTTTAGGTCCCAATGTGGTGTGATAGGCTTCTTTGGTGGCCTGATGTGCAGGACCCCTTTTAAGAATAATTCAACATCCAATCTGGAGAGTAGAGGAGGGTTCAGCGGCAAGCAAGCAGAGATAGCAGATAAGTGAACCTTCACTGAAGAATATGAAAGGTCCGATTTTATGAGATCACACACAAAGGCTAAGACTAGAGAAACATCCACTTGAAAGGGGTCCCTATGCCTTTGGAGACACCATTTGGAGAACATTTCCCATTTGGAAACCTAGGGCCCCCTGGTATTGTGTTTCCTGGCCTCCTGCAGGACAGATGGCACATCCTCAGTGTATCGGTGTCTGAAGAGAATTAAAAGTTTATCGCCCAGGGGGTTAAGCAAAGCATCTCCAGGTGTGGGTGAATGAGAGATTCTTTCTATTGTGTGACCAGGTCAACCTTGTGAGGCAACTTGTGGTGACTGCCCTTAGTAAGAGATTGAAGAAGGGGGAACCAATGCTGCCTTGGCCAATAGGGAGTCACCAGCAAGATTTTTGTCATGTCCCTCCTGATTTTTGGGAGGACTTTCTGAATGACAGTGAAGGGAGGGAAAAGCATACAGAAATAGTCCCTTACATGAGATGGTGAAAGCATACACTCTCCAAGCTAGTGGGAGGGGTCCCTGGCACAGAAAATGTTCAACTGTCTGTTCTGGGGGGAAGGAAATAAATCGGTCTGAGGTGTGCCCCACTGCTAGACAATGTCTAGGAATACATCTCTCTGCAACATCCACTTGTGATGCAGAGAGAATGATCTGCTGAGAGCATACGCCTGATGGTTGCCCTGGGATGGAATACAGACTGCCTGCAATAAAATGTTGCGAAAGGCTAATAAACATGCTTCCATTGCTATCCTGCAGAACATTTAAGACCTGGTCTCCCCTCGTTTGTTGGTACCACATTACAGTTGTGCTGTCTGTGAAAATTTGTAGGGGGGGCTGGCTGCATGAGAGGGAGAAAGACCTGCAGGGCTAGGTGGACTGCAGTCATCTCCCTTACGCCGATTTGCTTTCTCTGGAGGGATGGCTCCCATAGAGCTTGCACTTTGAGGCCATTCATGGTTGCTCTCCAGCCTAGATCTGAAGCACCTGTTTGCATTAGTTGTGTTGGCATGGTGAGTTGTAGGGGAAGGCCTGGATTGGGTTGTACCTGCTGAATCCACTACTTCAGTTCTGTCTTTAGGCATGGAAGGAAGGGTATCTGAAAGTCAAGTGGGTAGATGTGTTGTGACCACATATTCTTCAGGTACCACTGTAACTTCCTTATGTGCAAACTGGCTAGTGGCAGCATAGGGATGGTGGCTGCCATAAGGCCTATGAGGTGCATGAATTGCCTGGCTGACAGGTGCTTGGCCAGGACAGGGTCCTTTAAGTGGCTGACAAGGGAGGTTACCTTGTCCTGAGGGAGGAAAGCCTTCATCAGGTCGGTCCTTATCCTGCATCCCAGGAAGGTTTTGTCTTGTGCTGGGGTGATGGATGATTTTTTTTCAGGTTGAATGTGAATCCCAACCTCTGGAGCAGTGACATGGAGAAAAGCAGATGGTTTCTGTGGGTGTCTTCTCCTTCTGCAGGAATGAGGATGTCGTCTAGGTAGGGGTAGATTTGAATGCCCTTGGTCCTGCAGTATGCTACTGCTGGGGCTAGGCACTTTGTGAAGACTCTTGGTGCAGTGGATAAACCAAAGGGCAAGGCTGAAAACTGAAAGGGTGAGCAGGGTCCAGCAAAGCATAGATACTTCCTGTGGTTTGGGTGGATAGGTATGTGGGTATAAGCCTCCTTCAAGTCCAAAGTGGCCATGAAAGCCTTGGGTGGCAATAGTGGAAGAAGGTTTTGAAGAGCTAGCATTCTGAAGGAAGGAACCTTTAGAAAGGTTTAGGAAGGATAGATCCAGGATGAGTCTCCAAGGGCCATCCTTTTTTGGTACCAGGAATAACCTGGAGTAGAATCCTTTTCCTTCTTGGCCTGGGGGGATGGGTTCTATTGTCCCCTAGGTGAGAAGCTCTTGGATAATCTGAGGGATTAGGTGTAGTTGGTTCTTGGGAAGAAAGGGGATGCCTAGTGGAATGGGATTTTCCTGCCAAGGCATGAAGTATCCTTTTTCCACTACTGCCAGGACCCAACGGTCTGAAGTGACTTCTTTCCAGAGGGGAAGACAGTGAGAGAGGTGGGATGAGAGGGGAAGGTGGCTGAGGCTGTCACGCATTACTATTCCTGTCCTTAAAGGGCTGCCTGTTGGGGGGGCTGTGAAGGGGCTGCCCTTGGGAGGTTGTTTTCCTGGACCCTTTTCTATGTCTGGAGGAGGAAGAGGTGAATGGGGCGGGGGTTCTCCTGACGAAAGAGGTCTTTGCAGGATAATTCCTATAACATTTTGGTACTTGGGAGACCAGTAAGTGTTTCAGGCCCTGGAGTTCCTTATTCTTCTCCTGGAGGCTTTTAAACAGATAAGCAGACTGTTTACAAAACAGGAATTTATCGTCCAGGGGTGTGTCGAAAATCTTAAGTCTTCAGGCAGGGGCTGTAGTTGAAGCCATGAACCTCTACGTAAAACAGAAGCTGCTGTTGCAGATCTTGCAGAGGCCTCAGCTGCACCATAGATGCACTTTATAGAGTGTCTGGCTACCTGAGATGCCAGGGACAGCTTGGATGCTACTTCTGACTTGCTTGGGGAGTCAGGCAAGGTGGACAGTAAGGAGGAAGCCTGTGACACCTAGGGCATATTTGACCATATGGGTCTGGTAATTAATTGCCAAAAAGGCTAGAGTGGAAGAGGTATATATCGTTTTCCCCAACTGTCCACTACCTTGCTAACCTTGTCTGAAGGCAAGATTGAGAAGGAAGGAATGAGTCTGGACTGCTTGTCAGGGGCCACTGCTATAACTGCAGTGTCTGCCAAGGGGGGCTTTACAAGAAATTTGTGCTCGTCAGGGACCTTATAAAAATGGTCAGGTCTCTTGGGTGCAGGAGGTTGAGAATCAGGAGTCTTTGAAGCTGATGCAGTGGTATCCAGGTATGCTGGAATCAAGGAGGGATAGCTGATGGGGAGGGTGATTCCACCTGGAGCAACTCAAAATACCTTTTTTTGATTTCTATCATCTGAGCTATACCCCATTTAAAGTACTCCCTTCATTTTAGTAATAGTTTCTCCAAATTTAATATCCCTGGGGGGGGGTCTCCCTCAATGGAGTCCTCATCTATCTGGGGAGTAATAGTGCAAGGGAGAAGCTATTTGAGAGGAGTAGGTAACTGACTCATTAGGGGATGAGGATGTGGCTTCTTCCTCTTGGGGAAAGGTAGGAGGGATAGAGGTAGCTGAAGCTGGCCTAGGTCTTAGGACAGGCAATGTGGCTGCTGAGGGTCTTAGGGCCATGAAGGCCTGCAGCAAGGACTGGGAAAAGCATTGCCAGTCAGGTTGTTCCTCAGGAGGAGCAGACAAATGCTTAGTCTTTTGTTTCTTTTTTTTAAAGGAGTTGATTTGGCAGATTCTGAGGGCCTATTTTCAGGGATTTGGCCTGTGGATGAGGTTTCAGATTCCTGGACCGTGGATGGGTGTCTGGTGAAGCCTGGTTCCCCCCTTGACCTTGGCAGTAGCCGACATCGGAATAACCTTCAAGGACATGCCTACCGGTACTTTGGAAGTGGCTTCCCTCGAGGATAGTCGCTGAAAGTGCTGGTTCTAGCAGATGTCCCTCAACCCGTATTATCGGTGGTTGGGGGCATCTGACAATGGAGGAGCAGAAGTGGTAGGGTCTGAAACTTTGGCCTTCTTTTTAGGTGGCTCTGCCTCAACGCAGACTCTGGATCCATTCATAAAGTTAGTCTTTTTAACCTCTGGTTCTCTAGGTATAAATTTAGAGCTGCCAGATGACTGTGGAGAGTTTTGGGAATGAACGACGAGTAGATGCTACAGGTATGTATGGTCGTGTTCCCGGTCTAAACAGAACAAACAAGAGCTCGTGGGAATCTTTGTGTGGAATTTGATGTCCATACCTACATTTCTCCCTCCTAGAGAATATCAGCTAACAAAAACAAGCAACAACCAAAGTTCAAGCAAGATAAAGGTTGCCCCAACGGGGTACTTAACTTTAGACATCTTGAAGATAAAACGAAGCGATCAATCTGACGTTCGACTGCGGCAGAAGAGTTTCGAGGTCTGTGCAGCAGATGCTACATTTAAGGTGCCTGGTTTATGGCCTTGCATGCAACATCCCACACAGTAACAGCAACCAGGCTTGAGCTTTTGCATATGAGCCGACGTTTGGGTCACCTGAGGCGGAGGATCCCACAGTAAGAATACTGCAACATGAGAATAGAAGGACATGCTATATTTGCAACCAGCAGGTCAAGAATATTATGCTATCTAGTGGGTTTATTAATCTGTTCTAGGAAGCTTTTGTTCCTGAACTCTAAGAAATTTTTAGCATATCAAAATAATGGAGTTTTTCTTCCTTTTTCAGGGAGTTCATCGATTACATCTAGGAACTTCACAAAATTATTAGGGGACATAAATGGTGCCCTGTAACAGGCTACAAACTAATAGCTGGTTTTGTTTACTGTAATCTGGGTAGCAATGAGCTCTGTTTGAGTGTCCCTGGGAATCTATCTAGAAGTAATGGGGCCTCTAACAAATAAGGCGACACTATACCACAGAGTCTGAAAGCAGGGTAGGCACAAAACCTAGTTATGGAGGGAACGCTTTCTGAATAATTAAACCAACTTTCAGTAACTAAACAGACATGAACATGATCCAAATGTAGTACAGCCTCAACACCAGGCATTTTGTTGCTGAAACTTCTGGCACTGGATATCATGTTAGTTACAATGGGATGTCCATCAGCAAAGGTTTTAGCCAGTATGCAGAAGTCTTGCAACCTGACGTGCAGACCATCTTTGCCAAAACAAGGACTCACGAACATCTTCTTTCACACTGACATATACTAAATTTCCCTGGAATGACACCAACTATTTATCCAATTTTGAATCCAATCCTCATTTGTTTGTACCCAGGCATCTTTCCCTGAGAAGAAAAGATTCCACTCAGGACTAAAGACTTATCTGTATTTGTGACATGAATGGAGAGATCAGACATCTCTCTGTGTATCCCTCAGGGTTCTGTGTGCTAAGTTGCTCACTACCACATGGACCAAGACTATGAGGTAGTAATATCTGCTATGTGAAGGGGCCTTAATGGCACCTGAGGTATGAAATATTCTGGCAAATCATGATGACCCTGTCTTTTTTCCAGCTTAGTGAGGGGAGAATCAGTGTGTCTGATTACAGAGTCTCCAATCACTAAAATGTTACAGTGTACTTGATCTGAGATGATTTAAATTTTAGTGACACTTTGTTGGAAGTGTGCCAGTAAGTGATGTGGTGTCAGACATTTCTCGAGACCTAGTCTTTCTGGATCCAAGAAGCTTCGGCAAGGATTTTTTTTTTAACAGCCTTAGCACAAGACATTTTAGTGTGGGTTGGTGTACAGTGTTGTGGAAGTGCGAGATGCCAAAACCTGTCTTTTTGCGAGAGTGCAGTCTCAGTTTCTTGCCCCCCCCACCCTGAAAGCAAAGCATCCATCACCAGTACCGCTTGACAGGTTGTGTTGCATGACAGGAAACCCACATTAAGAATATTGGGGACAGTCCACATTCCAAAGTTCAAAGACAAGGGGCTGACATGAGAAAAATATCCACTAGCAAGCTGTGACTCTGCAGCTATGACCATGTCGTCATCCACTGCAACACTCACACCCTCAGGAGTGTGAAGAAATCAGTGAACACTGACACTACTCAAACCTAGAAGACAATACAGAGACAGAGGCTTAACCCTCCACAGGACAGCAGCCTAACTGTGGGCAGGAATGACCAATGCTAAATTGTGTAGCTCTGTCTTAATAGTACAATCTTGATAAAGGAATGATGATGCCATGTCTGCTCTTTCTGGGGGGGGGGGTCAAGGGATGATGTACCGACAAGCTAGACCACTAAGCCAACTCTAGTGGAGGCCAATGCAGAGGAAAGCAGTGAAGTGAGTGAGGCAGCGTGTTTTTTTTGGGGGAGGAACTACCTACACTTGGGTTCAAGGAGTTGCCACCCTCAGTAACCACACCTTACAGCTAATCCAAACTTTCAACATGGGGGCAGCAAGTGTGTGTGTGGGAGGGGAGTCAGGTCCATAACATGTTCAAGCTAAGCCTGCCTCTGTTCCAGGCTTGCTCACCTCATTTGGAAGTTAAGCTGTTGCCAGCCAAAAGACAGAGTATGCTCACCTCAGAGTACCTAGTAAAAAACATGCAGTGTAGCCCATGACTGCTCTTTTGGAGATATCAGCAGATGACACCCTTCTAAGGAAAGCTGCAAAGGTTAACATACTTTTAGTGGATTGAGCTCTGATCATTTCTTAATGAAACTGTCTACCAAGAAATGATGTGGAAAAAAAATTGTAACCCAAGTGGAAACTGCCTGCTTGCCCACAAGACTGCCCAATAAAATTAAAAAGAAAAAAAAAATGTCAGACCCCTTGAAATCTTAAGCATTTGAGCCGCCTTCTGGGATCCATAAGCAACATCTCCCATTCTGGAGTTATAACTAAACTCACTAAACTAGGTATAAATCCCTACGTCACAAGATGGGTTGCCAACTGGCTCAGTGACAGAATCCACACTATAAAAGTTGCAGACTCCAAATCTGACTTCAAACCAGTGACAAGGGGGAGTACCGCAGGGTTCAGTCCTGGGACCTCTCCTGTTCGGTATCTACTTCTCTGAAGTACAGGCCAACACAGAAGGCCTTTGACTAACAGAGTTTGCAGATGACTGCAAACTAGAAGTCATAGTCGAGTCCCCAAATGATGTGGGCATCCTACAGAAGGGCCTCACCGAGACAGATGTCTGGTGTCAGAGCCATGGCCTCAAGCTCAATGCCAAAAAGTGCATTGTCATCCCCTTTGGTAAAAACTCTGTACCCATGAACTACCACCATTTTTGAGGCCCTGGATTCTCCTGGTGAGGAACCTCTGTGGTCTCTCCAGCTGCTGCATGTGCTTTGTGAGGTACAAGCTGAATGGGGCATTGTACTCAATAATGGGCCTTATAAGGGAAGAATACAGGGATATTATGACCTTCTTTGTACCTGAATGAGATACCCTTACTTATGAGGTGGCCCATGTAGAAAGGTGTCTGTACAATGGAAGCAACATAGTGGTCAAAAGTCAGGCTGCTATCACTCTTGGTGTCCAAATCCCTCACGACTGACTGTGTGCTTAGAATGTTATTAATGTGATAACATGTGGGGAACATCTCTCTCCCCAAAGGGGATGATGATGCTTTTTTTTGTATTCAGCTTGAGGCCATGTTTATGGCATCAGTCATTTGTTTGGGTGAGACCCTCTTGGAGGATGTCCTCGTCACTAGGGGAATTGATGACCACACCCAGCTTGCAGTCATCTGCAAACTTGGTCAGCCATAGCCCACTGGTTTTGGCCTGTACCTCAGAAAAGCATATCCAAATAACAGAGGCCCTAAGACCAAACCCTGGGATACGCCACTCGATACGGGTCTACTGCTTGAGGTGGCTTCCCCTATTTTGACTAGATGGGTTCTGTCAGTGAGCCAGTTGGGTACCCATCTGGTAACAGCATATGGATTGATGCCTAGTTGAGAGAATGTATCTATTATGACAGAGTGGGGAATAGCGTCGAAGGCTTTGGCCAGGTCAAGGTAGGCGGTGGGCACTGTCTTCCCCTCATCCATGGCTTTGGTGACAATCTCAAAAAGTCAGCCAAATTTAACAGACATGACCTTCCCTTGACAAAGTCAAACTGTGTGGGATCAAGTGTTTGGAGGTTGCCATTGTCATTAATGAGGTCCATGATAATCCGTTCCATGACCTTGCAGATCAGGCTAGTTAGGCTGATGGGTCTATAATTTCCCAGATCAGTGGACACTCCACCTCTGTGTAAAGGGGTGACAGTGGCCATCATCCACTCAGCAGGGACAAAACCACTACTCAGGCTTTGGTTGAATAGGGCGCCTAATGGTGCTGCAAGTTCCTGCCTGAGTTCATGTAGGATGCGCAGCCTGGGATGTTATCAGGTCCCATGGAGGCTGTATCTTTTGCCTTTGAGAGAGCAGTGATGACCTGCTCCCTAGATACAAGGGGAAGAGGGCAGGTACTGGGAATGTCCTGATTTACTGATTGGGGTGGGGGGGGTCAGAGGGGTGAAATTTTCACTGAACCTGTCAGACAGCAAGTTTGCTATATCTATGGCATTTGAATATGTGGTGTTCTTGACCACCAGTTCTGAACAGATCTGGATGCTACCTTTGAGATTACGGACATATGTGAAGAAGGCTTTATGACTGTCTCCAGTAGATGTGGCCAATTTGGACTCGAAGTTTGCTTTGGAGGATTTCATTAGTGCTCTTGCTTATTTAGGCTAAGGAGAGATTGCTTCCAATTGGGCACCTGGTCCTTCTTGGTCCTGGACAGCAATTTTTTTTTTTTTTTTTGTTATAGAGTTTATTTACTGCAGATGTCCACCAGACAGGTTTACTCTTCCCTGTGGAGGATGATTTAGTCCTGTCAGGTATTCCTGATTCCATGCATCTAAATAAATGGTCGTATGGTAATTTGGTATAGTTTTGGATACTGGTGCCAGTTCCTAGAGAGGGGGAGGGGGCTGTAAAGCTGTTTATACCATCCCTCATGAGGTTGTAAATCAGCTTTGGAGAAGTTTTTTTTGATTAACCCTAGCTAGTGGGGAGTCAGGGGAGATGTTGGCTTCGAACGGGATCGCTTTATGGTCAGTTCTTACAAGGAGGATGACACTGCAGGGATGCTGCAGTGGTTACACATGTTGGTTAATACAAAGTCCAAGATATTATCACCTCTTGTGGGTGTACTGACTAGCTGTTCCAAAGCATTTGCATTGACAAAATCAAGGAATCTCTGGGCATTTGTGTTCTGGCAAGAGTAGTTCTTCCAGTCTGTGTTTAGGTAGTTAAAGTCACCCAAGATCAGGGTAAAGGGTTGAATCTTGATATATTTGAAGAGGTCTAGATAGGCAGTTTGAGCATCTTGGGTCAGACTTGGGGGGTCCGGTAGCTAGCTACGATTTGTATAGGGGTCTTTTCAATTGTTAACTGCACCTGGAGTGTCTCCTGTATGTCATACTGTTTGACCAGCCTGGAGGTGTGTATGTCTTTAATATAAATTGAAACTCCACCTCCTTTGGATTTACTACCCACAGTTTGAGGTCTGAATGTATGATAGGATGAATAACCAGGTAAGGCTGGGGTGCTCTCCGCAGCTTTGAACCAGGTTTCTGTGACTGCACAAATGTCAGCATTTTCCAGGATTAGGAATGCTTGCAATGAGTGCAGTTTCATGTTTAGACTTATCTATGTGATGACTGAAATGGAGTTCGTCAACACAAAGAGGAGGTCGTTAAAAAGTGGTACTCGTATGATTACATAACTCTAATGTTAAACTTATTCCCATAATGAGAAAGCCCAAAAACACCTGCTTGATCGTACTAGCAATTATTATTAGGTTATTAGTCTCTGCCAATTCACAAACTGTCTAGACCAGTTTTGATTAACTTTGATGTTCCATTTTTCTGCAGTTATGCCTCTGTAATGCATGTGGCAGAAAACATCAGCTGGCACTTTTATATTCCAAATACAGATATTAGAAAGATAAAGAACTAACCTGATCACTGAGGTACTCCACTGCCATACCCTGTAACTTCACCCAGGCATGACTTGTGTTCTACGTACCATTTCCTATTACTTAATCAAGCTGTAATGCAGTTTACAAGAGGTCCTCAAAGCACTGAAGCTTACCAATCAGTAAACTGTGTATTACCATACAAAAATCAGCAGTAGATGTTATGAATACTGGAATCTGCCTGAATGTTTCCAAGGCCATGATAACAATGTAGAACTGGCCGCATGTCCGTTGCATGTTACACACTCATTTTCTCCAGTTCTTCATTCAACTTATTAAATACTAACTTCATTAATTTTGGCTACATTACACAGCTGATTTATAACCTATACCATTATATCCTATACATGCTATATACAAGCCATACTGTACTGGGGGGCCTTTCGACTATCAGACACTCCTGTTAAATCATAACTTCCCAGTTCCAATTAAAAGATACACAACTTTGCACCCAAATGTACCTCTACTTTCCAAAGCAGTATGCAAATACTGCCTTTCAGTAACATCAGAGATGTGAAATTCACTGCTCCCCAACAAAGTCTGTTTAAGTTAAGTAATAAACAGCCTTCCTGCGTGTTGGCAGGATACAGTTCAGTAAAATAATCACCATGGGATATATATGACTCGAGTTAATGATGAATGTCTGCATGGAAATTAGGAGAAATATTTTGTATATCTGCATTACTGAACCAAAATGGAGGTGTACAATACTATCAAGCCAGGGGCCCTATACAAGCAGTGGGAGTTAACACACTTGAGTAAGAAACACAGGCAAAAACAACTGTTTGCTTGAGCTTCCCAGTATTAGTAACTATTCTAATATTGACCCTAATATCTCATGAATGGCAGATACAGCGTGCATGTTGACTAAAGTGACATCCAATAGCAGACATGATTTACTGAGCATGTTCAGTAAAACAGTCAGTGTGGGATGTACAAAGCTACAGTTAAGGAATGTTTGGTAAAAAGCTATTAAAAACATGACATTTTTCATACTTGCTGTAATTATGCAGAAATTAAATGAGATGCAATAATATTTTGGTTGGCACATACAAGCTGCGGGTGTTAGACATTGGTATTAAACCATTGTGCGTAATGTGAAGGCTTCTAGAGATATTTATAAATGTTTGCGTGTTAACAGTCATGAATATTACTTATATTTACATATCGGAATTAATAGTTTAAACAGGCAAATAAATGTGGAAATTGTCTGGTTACCCACAAGGCTACCAATATATAAATACAGAAAATATTTCATATTTTCCTAACTTCTTGCAGATTATTCATTAACTCACACCTTATACTTCCCACAGTCACGATTTTTTCAGACAGTGTGCTGTATCCTATCAGCATACAGGGAGACTAGGCTACTTATTACTTAACCACGCATTATAAGGACACAACTTTGCCACTCCTAGTTGCCATCCAGCATGTATGGTTCTGTGTATTAACACTTGCTTTGAGATATTATGAAAATATTGTATAAAAAATTATAACTGATTGTGCAGTATCACAAAACAGCAGTGTGCGACCTACCTGCCATAAAGGACTGGAAATCTCTTACAGATGGATCCACTGTATCAGAGTGAATTATCTTACACAGTTACAAAAATATAACTGACTACAATAATAAATTTAAATTTTTGCAGGTAAAATATATTTTTTCTTTAATAAATTTGTAATCTAAATTCAATGTCACAAGACAGAATTTTGATAGCAACACTAGTGCATAAATCACAGTCTTAATGAAGTTTTGTATTTTGCACTTCTTTATACCACACTGTTTATGAGACACTTCAAACCAAACAACACATATTTAATAAAGGATCTGACATAAAACCTCTCAGGAAGCAAGTGACTGAGTACCTAAAAGTACTTCAGGAAGCAAATGGATCAATTAGCTCCCTGCCGCTCAAGACTGAATGAATGAAAACATTTTATTTTACCAACATTTAGTCAACTGATTTTATGTGTTCCTTCCTCAGTGTTTTACTTGTTTTAAACACCTCTTAAACACCTCTGAAAGCATATTTATTTTCCTCTAAATTACTGCAAAACCATCTCCTGTAGCAAAGCTCAAATTTGAACTACTTTTTCCTAAGCAGCTATACAATTCTTCCCAGCTAGAGTGTTGTCTTCTTTTATGGTTGACTTTCTCTTGCTTTCTGCAAATTTTTTCACTGCTAGCACCAAGGCAGTGTAAACGCTAGCCATTAAATGAATTGTAAGTGAATGGATAACTTTTACTTTTTTTTTTTTAAACAATTTCTCAGTTTTCATACCAGGAGAGCTCTAACGAACCTACTGATCAATGTGTGGCTATTTGCAAGACCTGCCCATGCTGATGCTTAGAAAACTGAAGCTTTCAAATGGTTCTCTAATCTGAAGTGAAATCAGATACCACCACCTTTCATGGATAGTCCTAGACTATCACACAGCCAACAAAACATACATAAGGGAAGCAAGTTTACTATCCTCAAAGATGTAGGCAGCTACTGGAAGGAGGGCTGCTCAATCAGGAGAGAGCTGCTTCTTCCCTGGAAATTGGCCTGGCCTAGGGACAGAAGTGGGAGGAAAGCATCATGCAACACCCTACACCATAGTTCATCATGGCTCGTCTCTTCTTCTGAATGTCTTCCAATAAATTCTGACATGCCCCCAAGAGGACATCCTCCTCAGAAAGGATGCCATCTAAGATTACCTGACTGAGCCTATCCTTAAAAGAGAACTGCCCCAAACATGCCATCCTCTGCACGTATATACCAAAGCATGCTGCATAAGACAGCATCAGTACAGTCAAAATTACAGTGGGCAACATAAAAAGCTAGAGCAGAAGCCATGGGTAAAGGTCTTGCCCAGCTCTTCTTTGACCCCAGAATCAAGTGATGCTCACAGTATTTCCAGTGTACAATCCACTATGGTGGAATGGAACATGGACATCTGATGCAAGAGACCGAGATTTGAGCCTCAGTGTTGCAGTGGAAAGATCCTCTTTCTCCTCCACGCAGTTGATGCCTTAATACACCACATCAAGTACAATATGATGGAAAAGTGTGGTAATAGCTGTGATCTCTGGGACCTACACTGGTCCACAGAGAACTCAAAGAAGCCAGCCATAGGATGTTCTGAAATGATCTCAAATGCACTCAACTGGGTACCTAAAGAAAGATGGCTCCCTGGAAGCAAAGAAAACAGTATCTGGACAGTTCCAGGACCCATAAATAACGTCACTAAGCACCAACTCCAAGGATGGGATGAACAAAGGCCTTCCTCTTTGACAGATACAAGATGTTTTTGGGTGAAAGTAAGGGTTTACAGGACAGTCCACAGAAAAGTTCAGCAGCAAAATGATTTAAAAAAATGCAGATAAGGGGCAGGTTGCACTACTGTTCTAAGTTACTACGGATGATCCTCCTAAACCACTAGCTCCAAGACTGACAGGGGATGGATGTACTCAATGATTTTGAATGAGAAGGAAGGTGAAAAAAAAAGGTGAGCAGCTGCTTTTTTTTTTTTTTTTGGAATAAATAATTTTAAATATCCACAAAGAGAGTGCTGTATAAGGCATTTCTTTCCACAAAGTAGCTTGTATGTCACCCTCAAAAAGTATTTTCAGCAGATGCTAAGAGCTACCAGTCAATTGCTGTTAGGCTCATACATAGATACATCCAGTAATTGTGACTTACAGTAAACCTTGCTGGTTTATTGTATATTGGGACTGGCATAATAGTTAAAAGCTTAAACTCACAGATACAATGTACAGGGCTTGATTCAGATCTCTGGTTATTGGCTAGGTTTGTAATTGCTTGCAGATCAACAGTCTAACATTTGCAAGGATTATGTGACAGCTGACATGATAGTTAAGGTGTTTACCTCAAAGTCACAAGGTACATAGTTTGATTCTCACCTTTAAAAAGGAGACTGTCTAAGATTAAAATGGCTCAACAAAGGCAGCTAGCCTAGTACTTGCCTATGAACCTATCAAGCTGGACAGAGAGGCAAAAGTTTACTGAACCTCAAGGATGTATCCAAAGATACTGTACTGTGAAGAGATCTCTGTTTCAACAGGCACTGACATCAGCCAATGTTCCTTAAAGGTGTGGTCTAGCACCCAAAATGACATTTCTTATCAATTCATAAATGCATATCTTACATTTAAAATCTTGGCATGTCCTACAAGTCCTGAAACAAAAGGCCCCCATGGATAATCTCAAGCCTAGGCTATCCATCCCCACCAGGCCTGGGAAGATGAGGTCTTCATCCCAAGTGTCATCACTGAGCACGGATAAAGCTCAGAGTGTGCTTTATGGGCACAGGCTGGTCAAAGATGAGACCTGGGCATTCATTCAGAAGATGGTGCTGCCAACATCCAGAGATGCACATCTCTAAAGTGGGGTGCAGTGGGTGTGCCTATAATGCATTTTTTCATAAGCCTCCAAAGAGGTGGACAGATGTTAACTGGACTCCTCACTATCTGACACCCACAAAACCACCTGATAAATAGAGTCAATGCTTGCCATCTGCGCTTTTCATCTTCTCACAACATTCTGCCACCAGCTAGGGATCCTGAGATAGACTTCCTGCCCATCCTTGCAGTGGCCCTCTCTATAGTCACTATCCTGAGACATGAAAGGTAAGCCTGGTATTTCTCCTCACATTTGTAGACAACCAAGCTGAAATGGTGGTGCTTACAGCAATGCTTTGCATCAAGCTCTTCCTCAAAGCAGCAGAAGCAGTGTCAGTGTGGGTATATTAACACTCTGATGACTTGCATTCCTCAGCTATCAGATGCAGATTTTTTTTCAAAACAAATGCCACGAGCAAGATCCAAACTGACAGAGCAGGTACATGTGTTCTCCTAAGCTCTGTACATGACGCTATGCAGTGTGCATACAGGAAGTGCACGTGCCCCAATGGAAAAGCTGGGAGCAAAGCTGGCAAATGCAGGGGCAAAAATGTCAAAAGTCAATCTTTTGCAGGAGTCTTCTGTTATCAGACCATGTTAAATACAGGATTTAAAAAAAGTTACATGACTCAATGTCAAAGCTGACACTGAAAAACTAAAAACAGAAGCGACAAAAACTTTCTTATTCCTTCAACTTGCAAGTTACTTGTCTGCATCCACTGCAGCATTTAGAAAGGTACTCCTAGGTATTAAGACATAATAAAAGTCAGTAACTAGGACTGTTAGAAGCTGGCTTTATCTTGGATTATAATTCTGAAGTATAAGATGTAGTGTCTGTCAAGCCTTTAACAAGAGCCCCACTCATCGGGATTGCAGGCAGTAAGTAGCACAAATTCACCCTCTAAGTGCAGTGAAGTTTAGCAGTATGAAAAATGAAAGCAGTGAAAATCCACTGTAGGCATTCCAAATCTTAGGAATTACATTATATAAACACAAGAATGAACACAAACAGCATGCAAGATTCTAGGTGTCCCCACAACAACCTTAGTCTGTTTTATGAAATCATGTCTGTAAGAACTAACCTAACGGACAGCTGTTTATCAAATCGGACAAATTTCTAAACAATAATTAAACCAACCAGAGACAAACCCAACAACATTAAGCAATGTACTTCACTGAAGAACAAATTATTATGCAAAGCTGAATATTAAAAATTCATCAAATTAGCAAAAAACAAAAACAGCCTGTTCTGACCTTAGGGTTAATAGTATAACTAATGATAAACTTAAGTATGTTTACAAAATGAACTGGTACACACCTGACTCACTCACATCTGATGACGGTTTCTTCCCATCTTGAGTTGTGGAAGTAGCATGGCCTTCAGGGAACAGAACTTCATAAGAGTCTGGAACCTTCATACTTAAAAGCTTTGCTACTGTAGCCATCAAACCACTTAAATTCTATATTGAAAGGAAAAGAAAAAATATTATACAACATAAACTACAGTAGCAAATCCTTAACGTGAAATTATGACATGATCACTTGAAATACTGAAGCTTGCTAGGGAGCATTTCTAAGAAAACTCTTCAAAACAGAAGTGAATTGGCAGAAACTGCTCAGGGTACAGCAAAGTTAACAAACGTGAACAATACAAAAATGACAGTAAGGACAACAGGCCAAATACAGGATAAACAATATTCGGTTTTATGCAAAAGATTTGTGCAAGACATCTGATCAGTATTCACTATGATAGCAAACATCTATATTCAACTAGCACAACAAAAAAAAGTCACTTGCTTATCCATAAAAGTGACATTTACTGTCACTGGAATGATGTCAACAAATCCCAGTAAAAGAAAAAAGCAAAAGGGTACACACAACTCCTTATGATACAGGTTCTCCATGGAAAACAAATACGAGAACCAAATTTGTACTACTACAATGGTATATTATACAAAATAAAATTGTTTCTGGCTGAATAAATTTGCAGATGACTGCAAATTAGGTGCTGTCATTGAATCACACACTGACACGAATGTTATCCAGTAAGAGCTAACAAAGAAACAACTCATGGCAGAGCCATAAACTAAATGTCAAGAAATGCATAACAGTATCCTTTGGGAAGTCATTCACCCCTGGTAACTATCATATTTGTCAACATACCCCTTAGAACTAACCCAGTAGTCAGGGACTTAGGCACACACACAGCAGATCGTAATCTAGCCTTTGACCATCATGTGTTTACAGCAGTGAGGAAATCATTCTATGTTGCACAACTTATAAACAAATTTACGGCATCCAAGTCCAAGGAAGTCATTGTTCATCTGTACTCGGCATTCATCAGACCTATCATCGAGTACAATGCCCCCTTTAGTATTTACCTAACCAGGCATATCCAACAACTGGAACATCCACAGTGATTCCTCACTAAAAGAATACAGGGTTTAAGTAAAATGTCATATGCAGACTGTCTCGAGGCTCTATTTGTGTATTCTGTCTCCTACAGGCTTTTGAGGGGATATCTATGCCTGACATACAGGGCACTGTCAGGCTACTCTGATAGATCTCCTGCATGTCTGCAAAACAAACAGCACCAGAATTACCCAATGTCCATCTATTCATACGCTGCTGTATTCATGAGACCAGGGAGTTTGCTCAGGTGAGCTCTCGAATGTCCGGCTGTTATACAAAAGCAAAATGCTACTGCTAGGATGTGTGCGACATCCTACGCCTCTTCTCTGATGTCGGTTGTAAATGGGCATCAGGTATAAAGCAGACGTCAGCATGCATCTACCTCAGAACTTTTCTGCCTCCTGTGTAACTAACAGCTCAGTCATCACTTTATCAGAAGAAACGTTTTTCTACATCCAACTCCAGATAAGTACCCCATAAGGGTTTTCTAATCTTTACTTGCTACTGCTTTGGGTTACATGTCACATAGGAAGGGCAAGTGTAGGTGTGAAAGGCAAATTCCACATAAGGATTCGCATGAGCTCTGCCTATTCTGTCTAGGCCGAGAACACGACCATACCACAACATAGTATTTGTCGGACCTTTGTCCCCCAAAACCCTTACAAGCTGTCTAGCAGCTCTGAATTTGTACCTTGAGAACCAAAGCTTTAAATATTTAGCCGCTCGTATGGATCAGATGTCGGAACCCTCGGAAGAGCCCCCCAATCAAGAAGGCCAAAAAGACCAGGCCTGAACCGAATGCTGTGCCCTCCACTCCAGCCGTACCTCTCATGGCCAGTGAAGGCCCAGAGTCTGAGTCGGAGTCCTCAGAGCTTCCTTCGGCGGAAGGCCCGGAGGAAACTATTCCTTTGCCCGAAGTCACATCCCGGAGGGAAACCCAGCTGTTTGAGTTGGTCGCCAAGGCGGAACCTAGGCTCTTATTTTTGAGAGACTGCGTGGGGTTTCTCAAATTGTAGTATACGAAGATATAGAACTGGACATAGTCGCGTGCAGGCCGATGTTAGGCCCTCCTACCCTCCACCGTATTTCACAACCTTCCCCATCAGAAACTCATAGGAAGAGAAAACAGAAAACCAAGCATATTTCCCAACCTCTGTCTGCTCCGACCGTACAGCCCCCCCGGATTGGCAGGCCTTTACCCAAGGCCTGCTCAATGCTTTCCTGGTCTTACGTCAGGGCCTGACCCCTACTCAAGCCCCTATGGCCTCTACCACCAAGGAAGCTTTCCCTGACGACCCCTCAGCAGAAGAGGATTCATCACAGAATGAGGATGACTCCCTCACCTACTCCTCTCAAATGGCTTTCCCCCTGGGATATGCCTCTCCAGAGGAGGAGTCCAATGGCACAGATTCCCCAGGTGAGGATCTCACCTTTGGTTAGACCATCACTAAGATGCATTTTTTTTTAAATCGAATAGCAGCCAAGTCACTGAGACTCCAAAAAGATAATATGAATTACTTCAATTGGAGTCTCCTAACCCTTCTGCAGTGCCCCCCGTACACCTTGCATTTCTGGATGCATTCATGGCTGCATCTAAAAAGCCTGACTGACAGCCCTCAGCCACCAAGCATCCCAGACAGATTCTATAAGGTGCCTGAGGCAGCAACCTCTCTCTACAAGGCCCCTTCTGCAGTTCCTGCAATTATTTCTGTGACCATGGACAAAACTTGCAAATTGCTCCTCTCCACATCTTTTCTGACCTCTGATAAAGAGAGCAGGATGCTGGAATGCCTGGGAAAGAAGGTTTACACTCACGGCAGACTTGAGTAAATAACTGGAAGAACTACCTGATTCTCCTGCTAAGGCCAATATCTCTTCCCTCCTGAGTTCTTGCACCCAGGTCACAAAACATTCTATTAAGTGCAGCTATGATGGTGGAGAAGCCTCTGCTAGAGCTGCTGCCTCAGGCTCTGTCATCAGGAGGTACTCATGGCTAAGACTGCAACCTCTTCCTGATGACGTCAAATCCAAAAACCTGGATGCGCCTCTTGACAACAATCACCTGTTTGGCAGAGCAGCTGTTGATCTCTTCAAAGCCCTCCAAACCAAAGGGAAGGAACTGCAGTAACTGAGACATAGCTTTGTCTCTCCAGTAGCTCGTTGTCCGAGGAATTACCCAACAAAAACTTCATTTTTGAGAGCCTCAGTAAGAGACCTCAAGCAAAACCCAGAAAAGAACACAGGAAACAGGCCCCTCTCGGCCTGCCTCTGCCACGCCTCCCTCTAAACAACCCTTTGAAAGAAAACCTGGTAGTCTGTGACTACCAGGCTCCTCACCCGGACTCCCCTCTGTCCATGCACCTCTACCTTCCTGCTTGGAAGCAGGTTACCCAGGAAGGACTCCTGGGTCCTCTTTATCATAAAACAGGGATACTTCATGACCTGGGAGACCAGACCCCCCCCCCCCCAAAGGAATCCCTCACCCACCCCGAGACCAAATACCTCTCTTCCCACCAATCCTGGCAAGAACTTCTTGCTCAAGGAACCATTCAGGAGGTACCCTCCTTGGCAAAGGGAAGATTTTATTCAAGACTACTCTTGGTCCCCAGAAAGGAAGGCCCCTGGAGGCCTATCCTGGACCTATCCCACCTCACCACTTTCCTCAGAGTCCCCTCCTTCAGGATGCTTTCTCTCCCTACTCTTCAACCCTGATCCTTCCTCAGGCTTTCCTAGTGTCCTTGGACATAAAGGACGACTACTTACACATCCACATTCACCGAGTTTTCAGAAGGTACATCCGCTTCTCAGTGGATTCTGCGCACTTTCAGTTCTGTGCTTTACCCTTTGGTCTTTCTATAGCACAAAGGATATTTAGACAACATCCTGATCCAGGCTCCTTCAAGTTCCACAGCCCTACCAACACCTGCGCTTCACCATCTCCCTCCTATCAGGTCTAGGATTTACCATAAACTTAAAAAAAATCCTCCCTGATACACTCCCAAGATCAGGTGTTTCTAGGGTGTTGAATTATGTCAAGGAAAATGATGGCTTGCCTACCACCAGACAAGATTGTGATGCTCACATCTTATTTCGAGGAACTTTTCCCCCTCAAAGCCATCTTAGCCAGGGAATTCCTCAGAATGTTAGGGTTTATGGCCTCAACTATCCCCATGGTCCCCCAGTGGTATCCAAGTGCAATCTTGAAACACTTGCACCCCCTGGAATTAATGATTCCCATGCTGCCATGCCTGACCAGGAAATTCAAATAATGGATCTCCCAGATTCAGAAAAATCCTGGCCTGCCCATACCTCCCAACCAGGATCTTATCACGGAAGCCTGAGACACAGGATGGGGTGTAACCCTAGAAAACTGGAGAGTGAGGAAGACAAGGACCCACACTCAACAGAAGGAACACATCAATATCAAGGAAATGAGAGCACTGATATTGACCTTGGAAATTTTCAAGGATCACTTTTGACCAGGCACGCTGATGTGGTACACATACAATACCTCTGTGCTGTGGTACATCAACAAGCGGGGGGGGGAGCAAAGCCCTACCTCTCCTGTGCAGACTAGCACTACAGGCTTGGGAAATCGCTCTGGAGAAACAGATCCTTCTCCAAGAAGTTTTATCCCTTCTGCAGAAAATGTGATGGTTGATTCATTGAGCAGCACCATGACCCTGTCTCACAAATGGATGCTGAACAGGGATGTGTTTCTGGACCAGGTCCATCGACGGGGTATCCCAGATGTGGATCTCTTCACCTCCCGCATGGACAGCTCCCAACCTTCTGTTCCAGGGTACCTCACCCAGAGGACTGGAAGACGGATGCTCTCTCAATTTCCTGGAAGGGGATGTACGCCTATTCATCCCCCCCTTCCCTCTCCTACAAAGAGTCCTACTGAAAATTCAGAAGGAACAGCCCCAAATCTTGCTGGTGACTCCATACTGGCCAAGACAGCACGGGTTCCCTCTTCTAGTTCACCTAGCCAAGAGCAATCACCACAAGTTACCCCAGCGAACAGACCTACTCACACAGGAAAAGGGAACACTCCTACACACCCAACTGTCCACATTGAATCTCACACTGTGGGTGATAGGGTGTTGATTCCCTTTAGACACCTATACTCAGAGGACGTAATCTAAGTTCTGCAGGAAGCCAGAAAATTAGAAGTTATGTCCTTACCATAACGTTCCATGTGGAGTGTTCATCTCGCCTTTGTTCATACACCTGGGTTCGGAGCCGATCCTCGGCTCCGTGTCGGCCGCTTGCAAGCTCTGCATCGAGAAGAAGCTCGAGACAACCTAATTCCCACAATCCCCCTCTGCCTTTACCTCAGATCTAGTTTGCAAGCAAACCAGCAGTCAGAGAGAGAACACACTCATGCAAAAAATTATATAAATGCAAGAACACTTTATATATATATATATATATATATATATATATACATATATATACACTGCGAATGCAGAAGCAGAATAACCCAGACCAGGCACCAAACTAAATGTTCTTCCTGAGGGTGGGAGGGTGGGAATGTAAGAACAAAGGCGAGATGAACACTCCACATGGAACGTTATGGTAAGGACATAACTTCTAAATGTGAGAGTGTTCGATCTCGCCGTTTGTTCTTACACCTGGGTAGCGTCCCTAGCTCCATGTTCCTGAGGAACTCACGGGAGAACGTTCTTGAGCACAGTGGAACCAAAGGTTGCCCTGTCCCTAGAAACCCTGTCTACTTTGTAATGAGAGATGAAAGTATGCGGTTTAGACCAAGTAGCAGCTGCACAAATAGTGTCTAATGGTAGGCGAGCTGCATGAGCCAGGGATGTAGACACTGATCTTGTAGAGTGTCCCTTGGGTTTGACCGATGAAGTTTGATTAGAAGAATCATAAACGTATATAATACAATCAGTTAGCCATTTGGAAAGAGTTTGTTTAGTAACCGCTATACCTTTCCTGCTGTCAGCAAAAGCCACAAAAAGTTGATCAGATTTCCTGTGATCCTTTGTTCTATCCAAGTAAAATCTAAGCTGTCTATGGACATCCAACTTGTGTAACATATACTCCAATTTATTGGAGTGATTTTTGAAAATGGTAGGTAATTCAATGGATTGATTAATGTTATTAATAGAGCAAACTTTGGGAAGAAAGGATGGATTAGTGCGAAGAGATACTCTGTCAGAGTGAAAAATCAAATAAGGGTGTTTAATGGAAAGAGCCTGAAGCTCAGATACTCGCCTAGCGGATGTAATGGCTACCAAGAAGAGGGTCTTCCACGACAAATACTTCAATGGACAAGAGGAGGCTGGCTCAAATGGGGATAACATCAGTTTAGTTAATAAAAGGTTTAGATTCCAAGGCGATGTAGGAGTTCTAACTGATGGTCTAATATGGAAAGACCCTTTTAAAAAAGCCTTACAAAGTCTGTGAGCCATAATAGGCGCCCCACATTCTTCCACATGAAAGTTGGAAATGGCAGCCAATTGCACTCTTAAAGTGGCAGGAGACGCTCCTTGATGGAACAATTCTGTTAAAAATTCCAAGATCTTGTTTAACAGAGCTATGACAGGGTCCAAATGCTGTGAGTTTGCCCAGAATACAAAACGCTTCCATTTACTAGTGTAGGTCTTTGTAGTGGAAGCTTTATGAGAAGCCACTAGTATATTCTGAACCGCAGGCGAAAGAAGATCAGACCTGGCTAAGAAGGGAAGCGGAGCAGCCAAGCTGCTAGATGGAGTGACCAGAGCGAGGGGTGAGGAACCCCTGAAGAGTGAGTCAGTAGATCTGGATCTGGGTCCAGGATCCAAGGTCCCCGAATGCGATGTGCCAGAAGAAAGGGAAACCAAATTTGACGAGGCCAGAATGGGGCAATGAGGATTATCGTCCTTTGCAGGTTGTTGGCTTTCTGTAGAAACTTTGCAATCATGGGGTAAAGGAGGAAAAGCGTACAGGAGACCCGGGGGCCAATCGTGAACCAGCGCGTCCCTGGGGACTTCCCCTGGAGGGGGTAATAGGGCAAAGTAGCTCCTGCATTTGGCGTTCATTGGAGACGCAAAGAGGTCGCAGGAAGGCTGGCCCCACTTGCGAAAAATCTTCTTCGCAACTGACTGTTTGAGGGACCACTCGTGAGGCAGTAGTATTGCTCTGCTTAGCCTGTCGGCTATGACGTTGGATGACCCCGGGATATGCGTTGCAATCAGAAAGCGACCTGTGGACTCCGCCCATTGCCAAATTCTCATGGCCTCTCTGCATAGCTGATAAGACTTGGTTCCCCCTTGTTTGTTTATGTACCAGACTACTGACATGTTGTCCGTCTGAACTGCAATAGTCCCTAGAGGAAGAAGGGGAGCAAAGTGTTGCAACGCTAGGAACACTGCCCTCAACTCTAGAACATTGATGTGCAGATTGTACTCTAAATTGGTCCATTCGCCTTGGACTGTCTGTCCCTGAAAGATGCCCCCCCACCCTATCAGGGAAGCGTCCGTGGTCACCGTAGCTGTCGTGGGAAGCACAAATGGTCTTCCGCTGGAAAGGTTGCAAGTCTGAAGCCACCAGGCTAGGTGTGATTTGCATGTGTTCGTGATCAGAATTTCGTGTGTCAGAGGTAGCTGTTGGAACGACCATTGTGCAAACAGTAGCCATTGTAGAACTCTCATGTGCAGTCTTCCCAATGGTATCGCAATGAGAGAAGCTGCCATGAGACCCAAAACCTTCAGAACCAGTCTTGCTGGGGATTTTCTGGATGACAGAAGAAGAGATATGTGGGTTTGTAGTGAGGCTATCCTTTCTGGAGGAAGCCTTAGAATTAAATGATGCGTATCCAATTCCGCTCCTATGAATAAGATATGCTGTGATGGCTGTAGTAAAGATTTTTCGAAATTTACGGAAATTCCGAGGTGAACACAAAGCTGTAGAGTGTAATCCCTGGCCTGTATCAGTTGACGCTGGGTGGTGGCAGAAAGGAGCCAGTCGTCCAGATACGGAAACACCTGGAATCCTAGGCGTCTCAGGTGAGATGCTACCACTGCCATGCATTTGGTGAAAACCCTGGGGGCTGAGGTCAGACCAAAGGGCAGGGCTCGAAACTGAAAGTGACTGGCTCCCAGCCGGAAGCGCAAGTGATCGCTGGACGCCCTGGCCATTTTGATGTGGTAGTAAGCGTCCTTCAGATCTATTGAGCACATCCAGTCATCCTTCTGTAAGAATGGAAGGATCGATTGAAGCGTGACCATTCGGAACTTTTCTTTCTTGACGAAGGTATTGAGGTTGCTTAGGTCCAGAATCGGCCTCCAGTCCCCTGTCTTCTTTGGAACTAAAAAGAACCTTGAGTAAGTTCTGAATCCTCTTTAGTCCGCCGGGACTGGTTGGATGACTCTTTTTTCTAGCAGCTTTGAAATTTCTATAGCTGCTGGGTCTCGCAGATGGGGCAGCACATCTGGTAGACTTCTCTTTGGAATGGGGGGGGATAGGAAGGGTATTCTGTAACCTCTGGTAATAACGCTTTTTACCCAGTTGTCTGCAGTAAGATTTTGCCAGGCCTGAGGGTATAAAGCTAAGCGACCCCCGACTGCCTCCAGAGCAGGACAGTCGGGCCTCCTCTCAGGAGTGCTGGAAAGGTTTTCCAGGGGGGGTATCCCTGTCACCTTGGTTTTGTGGACCCCCTCTGCCGCCAGGGCGGCGTCTTCCACCTCTGCCCCCTCCTCTGCCTCTAGAGGGGGCATCACCCTGTGTGCCTGGGAAAGAACCTTGGGGTTTTCGAAACCACATTTTTCCACCGCGTTGCCCTTTGGGGTACGGTCTGGATGGGGTGGAAAAACGGACTCCGACAGCAGACAGAGTCTTTCCCTCCTGCTCACACCGGGTAAGGGTTTCCTTCACTTTGGGGCCAAAGAGAGTGGCACCGTCAAATGGGGCGTTAGTAAAGGAAGACTTGAAGGCTTCCGCAAAAGAACATAAGCGCATCCAGGATTGTCTACGAAGAGCAATCGCTGAAGCTGCTGCCCTACTCGATCCTTCGGCTGCGTATGAGATCAGCCTCATGGACGAGTTTACAATGGATGTAAGGGTATTGAGTTGTGCTGTAACTTTCTCCGAGACAGCAGCATCTGTAGTACCCTGGAGGGTATCTCCCAACTCTTTGATTAGATCCCTCTGTAGTCGTGTGAAGTGGGTCAAATAGTTCAGGGATCGCATAGAAAAAGCCGCTGAACTAAAAATGCGCTTCCCGTACCTGTCCATAGTCCTAGAATCTCTGTTAGGGGGATGGACAGATGAGGAAGATTCCGACATCTCCTTTTTCGTGGCCGCTGCCACCACCATAGCGTCCACTGGAACTCCCTTTGTTAGATAAGCCTTGTCTTGGGGTGCAGTAATATACTTATTAGGCTTTCTAGGGACTGGTTCCACCGTGTCAGGCGTCTCCCACGCCCTTCGAGCAATCAGCTCCATTAACTCATCAAAGGGCGGAGTGACCCAGGAGGAGGAAGGGCGAGCACCAAATGCCTTCAGCAAGACTGACTCATCCTCAGAAGGGGGGAGGGATTGCCAATCATCTCTCTGCTTTAGGATCTCCAAGATATCGGAAAAAGAGACATCTTCTGAGGGTGACTTTGGGGACCCTTCTGACTCATCCAAGTCAGTGTCGGATGTCAAAGATTCTTGTGGAGAATCTAAGTGTCTCCTCTTACACAATTTTTTCCTAGGGACTTCTTCGGGGGGAGCATCCGAAGAAGCCTCCGAGGAAGAGGGGGCACCCTCCAGGGGTGGCTGAGACACAGGTGCTCGACGCTTAACTGTAGCCGTGGGTGCAGAGGAGGATAACGGTCCTTTATGGGGAGGAGAAGCCGTTTCTGCTGATGTGATTGCCTGGGTAGACAACACCTTCCTCATGAGGTCGAAGGCCCCCGGGTCCCGAGTCGAGGTATCTCCCGGTTCCGAAGAAATGGGAAGAATCCCCGAAACAGGCACAGACGGCATCGACCCCGAGGACGGAACAGAGTCGATCTGAGCCGAGGCCCCGAGAGGGAGAGTCGGAACCAAAACATCGGTCCGACTCTCGGTCCCTGAACCAAGGATGGATCTTCGGCTCCGAGACTCCGGTACCGGATCCGACGGAGTCGAGGTGAACGGAGCCGACCGAGAAAAGGACGGTTCTGGCACCGAGGGCTCCACAATCAACAGCTCAGCTTCTTCCGGCTCCGAAGACTGGACAGGTCTCAGAGGAGGAACAGATGGAGACAGGGGGAGGCCTTCAAGTCTCGACACCAATTGAGAGGAGACCGAGATAAGTTTGGATAAGGCCGTATGCTCCATTAACTTCTGCACCACGCGGTCTACATCGGTATCGGAGAGGGGTCTGGAAGAACGGGTCGAAGGAATCGAAGACGGAGCCGACCTCAACAGTGTCGGGGGAGGGAGCTCCGTCACCGGTTCCAAGACTCGAGGCTCGGAAACTGACAACAGTTGAACACTCGGCCCCGAAGTCTGTGGAACCGGTGATCTAACATTAACTGAAGAGCTTGGAGCCGATGACCTGGGCTCCGACGTCTTCGATTCCTTCGAGGATTTGGACGCCTGGTCTGAAGCATCCAGAGCCTCTTGAAAGGTAGGTTTTAACAAACCCCTATCCATGAGTTTCCTGCGCCTATCTGTCATGACCCTCCCACTGAAAGAATGACAAATTGAGCAGTCTTCTTGCAGATGGAGAGGGCCAAGACAGTAGACGCAGGAACTATGATTGTCAGTAACTGACATCTTTTGCCCACATTGGCAACGCTTAAACCCAGACTTAGCCTTCTCAGACATCTTGAGCTAATATGGGTATTAAGTGAAAAGTCAAGTCCAGTAATAAAGCCAAGTCCAGTAATAAAGTCCAATCCAGTTATTTTGTCAAATCCTGTAAAAAGAAAAATGTCTATCATTTATCATCATAGTCACTCCAGTAAGGGGTGGTAGGCCCCGAGGGAAACTCTAGAAAGTTAAAACTAAAGTTAAACGGAACCGAGAATTCCTCAAAAACCGTATCACACACACACACTGTCACTAAACAACTCTTTAGAATAAAATTATTCTGAAATAACAAGAAAAAAATATTTAAATCTTAGCTTAGGTGCTCGAGCTCGACCCAGTGATGCGAACGCAGCAGCGGCAAACTAGATCTGAGGTAAAAGCAGAGGGGGATTGTGGGAATTAGGTTGTCTCGAGCTTCTTCTCGATGCAGAGCTTGCAAGCGGCCGACACGGAGCCGAGGATCGGCTCCGAACCCAGGTGTAAGAACAAACGGCGAGATCGAACACTCTCACATCAGACTACTAGAAAATCCTACCTGCCAAAATGGAAGAGATTTTCATTGTGGTGTCTAAAACAAATACCCTGCAGCCACTGGGAGCAGAGCCTCCAGTGGTCCTGATTTATCTGTGTGACCTTATGAAGTCTGGATTATCATACTCCATTAAAATACATTTGTCTGTCATCTCTGCATGTCTGCCCTTAGTACCTCCTCTAGCATCCAGGTTAGAAGTCAAACTCTTTCTAACAGGAGCACTTCATCTCAGACCCCAGAAGGAAGCCAACTCCCTCCCCTTGGGATCTTAACTTTGTCCTGGAGAAATTGAGGCTCTCACCCTTCGAACCAGCCCAAAGACTGATCTCTCCAACACTACACCTGGAAGACTATACTCCTGGTGGCCATCACATCAGCCAGAAGAGTCTCAGAGCTCCAGGCCCTTACGGCAGACCACTCTTCACTGCCTTGCACAAGGACAGAGTATGCTTGCATACTAACCTCACTTTCATGCCCAAAGTGGTCAATGAGCTGTCTTAAAATCAAAAGTACAGTTGTGTAAAATTAACATAAATGTAGAGGTTCGAGTGTATTCACTGTTGCAGTCATTACATTTGGGTAATCTGCTTGCAGGTTGCCCTCAGTCGGCCTGATTAACAAAGTCTTGGGTCCTGCATCGGTTGCTGTCCCTTCATCCATGACGCAAGGTCGTCAGGGGAATAAAACATGCAGCCGACTCCATTACATCAGTTTTTCTTGCCCCAGATGTCAGGTGACCCCCTAATGGGAAGCAATTAAAAATAAAGGCACAAAGATATACCTCTAACAAAAAAGCAAATACACCAAAAAGGCTTTTAAGTATAGTAAAGGAAAGTAGAGGTATAGCCAAAAGAAGTTAGGGGGCTGGAGGGAGGGTAACCAGGACTGCAACAGTGAATACACTCGTACATCTACATTTATGGTAAGTGTACACAACTGTACTATGTTCTTCAGGTTTCACTGTTGCAGTCATTACATTTGGGTAGACTCCCAAAGCTATGGTTGGGAGGAGGAGTTTAGATAGCATAAGGGCCAGCTATAAGGCACTGCAAGATTGCAGTGGCAAAGCCAGCTCTGGATTTAGAGAAAATTGGCAAATGATAATGCTTGGTGAAAGTATGTACAAAACTCCAGGTAGCAGCTTCTAGGATGTCCCTGGTAGGGATGCGTCTGAGTAAGGCTGTAGAGGTAGATGCAGCCCTGGTGGAGTGAGGTCTGATCCCCTGGGGGATAGGTTTTCCATGGTGCTTATAGCAGAAATGAATGCAATGGCTTATCCATTTAGAAATGGTTTACTTTGAAATAGCCTTCTCCTCTGCCCCTGCAGCAAATGCTACAAGCAGTTGTTCAGATTTCCTTTGAGGTTTAGAGTCCAGTCCAAGTCAAATCTAAGTTATCTGTGCACATCTAAGGAATGCAGTATCTGTTCCCCTTTATTCTGTGGATTGGGAAAGAAGGTTGGCAAATGACTGGACTAAGAGCCACACTGGATACCACCTTGGGCATTGAAGGATGGATCAGTTCTGAGTGACACCGTCTAGGCATGAAAGATGATGAAAGGCTCCATTGCCATAAGGGTCTGTAATTCAGATACCCTTCTAGCTGAAGTGATTGCTAAAAGGAAAGCTGTTTTCCAAGAAAGAAATTTTAAGTCTGCAGTAGCAGCTGGCTTGAAAGGAGGTAGAGTGAGTTTCTCCAAGACTAAGTTAAGGTCCCAGGCTGGGGTTGGAGCTCTCCTGGATGGTCTCAAATTTTTGGCCCCTCTGAAAAACTGCTTGAGCAGTGGATGAGAGAAGAGGGGAGGTTCTGTGTTATAATGAGATGAAATGGCTGAGGCGTGGATTTTAATGGAGGTAAAAGACAGGCCCTTGTGAAGCATCTCAGTTAAGTATTGTAAAATTTGAGGTAAATTGGGCGCTGCTGTGCTCATCCCCTGAGATTGGTTCCAGGCACAGAATCTTTTCCATTTTTCAGCATAACATTTTCTAGTACTAGGCCTCCTTGCCTCTAAGATTATATCTGTCACAGATTTACGGAGGGAAGGTAAAGGAGAAATTAAGTAACTAGCCAGGCTGCAAGGTTCAGTGTTGGAAGCTGAGGGTGCAGAATCTGGTTCTCCTGCTGAGACAGCATGGAAGGAGTCTGAGGCAGGTGCCATGGAGATAACCGTGACACACTGCGCAGGAGGGGGTACCAGTGTTGGCGTGGCCAGTCTGGAGCACTCAAAATCATCCTTGGTTTGTCCTGTTTGACACGTAGTAGTATTTTGGAGAGCAGAGGCAGAGGGGGGAAGGCATAGACTGATAAGTTTTTCCAGCTGAAGGACAGAGCATCCACTTTCCAGGCTTGTTTTTGGGGAGTCCTTGTGCAAAATTTGTCCAATTGGTAGTTCTGGGGAGAGGCAAACAGGTCTATATCTGGGCTCCCCCATTTGCATGTCAACATGTTGAAAATCCTTGGTTCCAATTTCCACTTGTGTGGGTCCATGAGGTTTCTGTTTAGTCCATCTGCCAGTGTATTTAACTTTCCTGGCAGGAATTGAGCTTGTAGATGCACTTGGTAGCTCAAGGCTGTGTTCCACAATGCCATGGCTAGTCTGCAGAGTGGGTAAGAATGAGTACTCCCTGCTTGTTTATGTACCACATAACAGTGGTGTCCATCTTTAATATTAGTTGTCCTGGAAGAATGTGATCCTTGAAGGCCGTCAGAGCATTCTGTACAGCTAACATTTCTTTTTGATTGATATGCAGGTGCATTTGACTTGGGTTCCATTTGCCCTGAATGCAATTCCCTGCCAGGTGAGCCCCCCATGCATTGTCTGATGCATCTGTTGTTAGAGTTTGGGTGGCAGGGGGTGGTGTGAAAGGTAGTCCCTTGTTTTGGTGGCAGGCCTCTGCCCATCAAAGGAACTCTAGGCGTAGGCAAGCTATGATAGGAATCATTGTTTCTAGGTTTTGAGAATGTTGACACCATAGGCTTTATAGATACCATTGTAGTTTCCTCATATGCAGTCTTGCATATTGAATTAGAAGAATGCAGGAGGCCATGAACCCCAAGGCTTGCAGTATTTGTCTTGCAGATAGCAGGGTTTTTGTGGCCACTTGTTTGAAGTAGGCTGTCAAATGAATTTGCTTTTCTGGTGTGAGGTAAGCCATCTGGGAAGTTGTATTCAAGCTTGCTCCCAGGAATATAACTTGTTGACAGGGTACCAGTTGTGATTTCTTTTCATTTATGGTGTACCCCAGACAAGTTAGAACCCTTTTTACAAAGACCAGATGATTCAAAAGTATGTCCTTGCTTTCTGCCTGAGTTAGACAATTGTTCCAGGTATGGATATATTTGAATATTTCTTTGCCTACAAAATGCAGTAACTGAAGCTAGGCACTTTGTGAATACCCTGGGCGCAGTAGATAAGCCAAAGGGCAGTGCAGAGAACTGACAGCGTGTGTAGCCTGCTTTGAAGCGTAGGTATCTTCTGCAAGACTCCCTGATTGGGATTTGCAGGTATGCTTCTTTTAAATCTAGTGTTGCCAACCAGGCATCTTTGCCTAGCATAGGCATAATTGGTGAAGAGTCAGCATCTTGAATTTTGGAATCTCCAAAAAGGTGTTTAGAGTAGACAGGTCCAGGATAGGATGCCATGAATTGTCTTTTCTGGGTACTAGGAAAAGTCTCTAGTAGAAACCTTGTCCCTTTTCCTCTGCTGGTACCAGCTGAATAGCCCCCATGCTTAAGAGGGAAAGTACTTGTTTTTGGGCCTCTGCCCACTGATTTGGGGGTAGGTCCGTCCACCCACTTGGTGTTGGCAACGTGTGGAAGTGAAATCTGTATCCTGGGACACTATATTTAAAACCCATTTGTCCTGGGTAATGAGTTCCCAATTCTTTGCATGAAGAGCAGTCTTTCCCCTCAAAGGGGCAGTCAGATGATAAGTGCTTGGAAATTTTAAAAGGGAGTCATTGAGACAGTTTATCGTAGGGGGGAGTCTTAGTATTCCCAGACTTGGAAGTGGAGGCCACCCACGGCTTAGTTCTGCGAGTCCCCTGGGACTGAAAAAGTACAGTTGTGTACACTTACCATAAATGTAGATGTTCGAGTGTATTCACTGTTGCAGTCATTACATTCGGGTGTTCTGCTGGCAGGTTGCCCTCAGTCGGCCTGAATAACAAAGTCTTGGGTCCTGCATCGGTTGCTGTCTACTCTTGCATGACAAACTAAGAAATATAATAAACACTGTAAAAAAAACTCTAAAAGTAACGAGCAAAGACACCGAGCACAAAGAGCCCACAGGACGTAGTAAGCATGTAGACTAAATACGTTTATTTGAAGTGCTTTTCGTTGCCAAAATGTAGTAACTTCTTCAGAATAAAACACAAGTTTCCAAACAAAGTTACTTTAAATAATTAATTCAGTCACATGATGTTTAAATCAATTAAAACAGTCACAACTAGGCTAACTTCACAGAAACATTACAGCTACAAACACAGCTTAAAATTCTGAATTCCTATCTATCAACTTTAAAATTTCATTGTGTTTATAAAATATAAAACTTACTTATAATAAATATAATGAATATAATGAATATGTATATGTAAATTCAATGCATATAAAAAATTCATATGAAAACAATACAGCCTTGAACTAAATTACTAATTGTTCATCAAAGGGTACTAAGAAGTCTGAAATAATTACCTTTTCCATGATGGCAGGTCGTCAGGGGTATAAAACATGCAGCCGACGCCATTTTATTCAGTTTTTCTTGCCCCAGATATCAGGTGCCCCCCCAGCTGGGGAGCAAATATATATATATATATATATATATAAAAACAAAAAGATATATAAAAATGCACTTTTAGCAACATAAACTTTACCTTCATCTAAAAGCAAATACACCACAAAGGCTTTAGTGTATAGTGAAGGAAAGAAAAGGTATAGAAAGGGGTATGGCGGGTAGATAACCCAGACTGCAACAGTGAATACACTCGAAAATCTACATTTATGGTAAGTGTACACAACTATACTATGTTCTTCATGTTTCACTGTTGCAGTCATTACATTTGGGTAGAATCCCAAAGCTATGGATTGGAGGATGGAACTACACAGCATTAGGAGCGGCTATAAGGCCCTGCAGGACTGCAGTGGCAAAGCCTGCCCTGGATTTGGAGAAGAGAGGCAAATGATAATGCTTTGTGAAGGTATGAACAGAGCTCCAAGTAGCAGCTTTTAGAATGTCTTTGGTTGGAACCCCTCTGAGAAAAGCTGCTGAAGTAGAGGCAGCCCTGGTGGAATGTGATCTGATCCACTTGGGCACAGGTTTACCATGGTGCAAGTAGCAGAAAAGTACAGTTTTGTACCCACCGTAAATGTAGATGTTCGAATGTTCACCCTGCTGCAGTCATCACACTTGGGTTATCCTGTCGTCAGGCGGTCCAGCAGTCGGCCAGAATTCCAAAGTCTTGGTCCGGCATCGGTTGCTGTCGCCTCTTCCCTGACGTCAGTGCGCCAGGGGGTATATATATTGCAACCGACGCCATTTTCTTCAGTTTTTCTTGCCCCAGATGTCAGGTGCCCCCAGAAAAGGTGGTCAGAAATTAGTAGCAAATGGAGTAACCTCTGCACAAACACAAAATCCCTTCAGCTATAAGCAAATACATCAGTAAGGTATTGGAGAGATTTGGTCAGTAGATCAGAGGGGATAGAGGGAGGGTAACCTGGACTGCAGCAGGGTGAACACTCAAACATCTACATTTATGGTGGGTACAAAACTGTACTATGTTCATCGTGTTACCCTGCTGCAGTCATCACACTTGGGTTGAATCCCAAAGCTAAGGTAGGGTGGAGGTATCATAGAGGGTTAGTGGAGGCAATAAGGCCCTGCAGAACTGCAGTGGCGAAACCCTCCCTGGTCTTAGAGTAAAGAGGTAAGTGATACTGTTTGGTAAAGGTGTGTACTGAACTCCAAGTTGCAGCTTCTAAAATCTCCTTGGTTGGAACCCCCCTGAGAAAGGCTGTAGAGGTAGCTGTTGCCCTGGTAGAGTGGGGCCTAATGGTAGCAGGAACTGGTTTCCCATGATGGGTATAGCAGAAACGTATGCAATGACCTATCCATTTAGAAATGGTTTGCTTTGACATAGCCTTCCCTTGAGAAGCTGTAGCATAGGATACAAAGAGCTGGTCAGATTTTCTGAAAACCTTAGTTTTGTCCAAATAGTAACGGAGTTGCCTGTGAATGTCCAAGGAATGCAGGAGTCTCTCACCTTTGTTCTGTAGACTTGGAAAGAAGGTGGGTAAGTGGATGGTTTGATTTAAAGCCACACTGGAAACCACCTTAGGCATGAAGGAAGGATTAGTTCAGAGAGAAACTCTGTCTTGATGAAAAATTAGGAAAGGTTCCACAGCCATTAGTGCTTGTAGCTCTGAGACTCTCCTAGCTGAAGTTATTGCTAGGAGCAGAGCAGTCATCCATGATAGGAACTGAAGATCTGCAGAGAAAGCTGGTTCAAAGGGAGGTAGTGTTAGTTTTTCCAGAACAAAATTGAGGTCCCATGTTGGTGTAGGAGCTCTCCTGGGTGGTCTAATGTTTTTGCCCCTCTGAGGAACTGCTTTAGAAGAGGATGTGAAAATAAAGGTGGATCCATGTTGTAGTGAGCTGAAATAGCTGAAGCATGGATTTTAATGGAGGAAAAAGAAAGTCCTTTGTGCAACATCTCAGCTAAATACTGTAAAATGTGAGGCTGAATTGTGTCTTGGCCTTTAGATTGGTTCCAGGCACAAAACCTTTTCCATTTGTCCGAATAAGCCTTCCTGGTGCTTGGCCTCCTGGCTTCCAGAATAACATCCAGAACTGCTTGTGAAAGAGGAACTGGTTGGATGTTTAGTTGATATGCCATGCAGCCAGATTTAAAGTTTTGAGCTGGCTGTGAAGAATCTGATAGTTTTGTTGCGTGAGCAAATGGGGGATTTCAGGCAATATCCATGGAGGGCTGTGCGCCATATTTCTCAATAGCGGGTACCAGTGCTGGCGTGGCCAGTCTGGGGCTATGAGAATTAGTCGTGGTCTCTCCTTTTTGACTTTCAGAAGAATCTTTGTGAGGAGAGGCAATGGAGGGAAGGCATATACTGTTAGGTTTTTCCAACTGAAAGAGAGTGCGTCCACTTTCTAAGCTTGTTGGTGAAATGTCCTTGTACAAAATTTTGTTAGCTGATAGTTTTGAGGACTGGCAAACAGGACTTTGTCTGGAAGGCCCCATTTTTGAGTTATCATTGCAAATATTTGTGGATCTAGTTTCCACTCGTGGGGATCCTTGATGTTTCTGCTGAGGTTGTCTGCCAATGTGTTCTTCTGTCCTGGCAGGAATTGAGCTTGTAACTGAACTTGGTAAGCCACAGCTGTGTTCCATAGGATCATTGCTTGCCTGCATAGAGGGTAGGAATGTGTACCCCCTTGTTTGTTTATGTACCACATTACTGTGGTGTTGTCCGTCCTTATTTCAAGTTGTCCTGGATGTAATAGATCCTTGAAGGCTGTCAGAGCTTTCTGTACAGCTAGCATCTATTTTTGATTTATGTGCAGATTTCTTTGATCTGCGGTCCATAGGCTTTGAATACATTGCCCTGCCATGTGTGCCCCCCAGGCATAGTCTGAAGCATCTGTTGAGATAGTTTGCCTGGCTGGGGGCAAGGTGAAACGCTGACCCTTGTTGAGGTGAAATGCCTGTGACCACCATAGAAATTCCTGTTGTAGGCAGGGAATGAGAGATATCATTGTGTCCAAGCTGTGGCTGTGTTGAGACCATACGCTTTTTAGGTAACACTGTAATTTCCTCATATGCAGCTTTGCAAATGGTATTATTAGTATGCAAGATGCCATGAAGCCCAAGGCCTGCAGAATTTTTCTTACAGTTAATTGGGTCTTTGTTGCCATTGTCATGAAATATTGAGTCAGTTGTAATTGCTTGTAAGATAAGCCTTCTGGGCCGTTGTACTCAAGCTGGCACCCAGGAATGTCATTTTTTGTGAGGGTACTAGATTTGACTTCTTTTCGTTTACTGTGTACCCCAGGCGGTTTAGTAGATGCTTCACAAAGGCCAGATGATGTAAGAGAATGTCCTTGCTTTCTGCTTGGATGAGACAGTCGTCCAGGCAAGGTGTGAAAATGGAATCTGTATCCTCGTAAAATTATGTCTAGGACCCATTTGTCCTTTGTGACAATGTGCCAGTTGTCTGAAAAAAGTGCGAGTTTTCCCCCCAAGGGGGCTGCCAAGAGAGTGTTGCTTGGCCAGATGAGGTGCAAGTCATTGAGTTTGCCTTCTGGTAGGTTGGGACCTGTCTTCTCCTCCCTTCTGCGTTGTAGTGCCCCACTGGCGAGGTTTGTACTGGGCTTGTGGTTGTCCTCTGCCCCTTGGGCATCTGTATTTACCCCTCTGTGGTCTGTCAGTAGCTGGAAAGGACCAATTTTTTGTTGGCCAGTTTCTGCTGAAGCGAGGGGGGTTGTACCTGTAGGAAATCTTTGACTGTCTGCATAGATTTTGCCTTATCCTTCATTTTCTTTAAAACTTCTGCTCTAACTCCAAAAAGAACATCCTGCTGTAAAGGAGCATCTAGTAGTTTTGCTTTAACATGATCAGGCAGAGTTTGTTCCTTTAACCAAGCATGCCTACGTATAACGGACCCAGTGACAGCTGCTCTGCAGGAGGCCTCCAAAGAATCAAACCCACATTGTAAGGTATGTTTGCCCACCTGTTCAGTGGCGTGTAACAGATCCTGTACTTCTTTTAATTCAGATTGTTGAGGGAGAGTGGCAATTCTTTGCTTTAACTGAGAGATTAGGAATTGCTGATACTTAAGCATGTGAAACTGACAATTCAGTGACCTCAAAGCTAGTGTGACTGAGGTGTAAACCTTTTTCCCCTACCTGTCTAGTGCTCTAGAATCCCTCTCAGAAGGTACTGGATTTTTAGCCATAGACGCCTTAGCCCCCTTGGGACCCTGGGAGATAGTCTCTGGGTCAGCTACAGGGCTTTTGTAAAGAAATTTGTGTGAATCAGGCACTCTATAGTATCTGTCAGGCTTAGCCGGAGCAGGAGGAAGAGAGTCAGGGTTCAAACTGGATTCTAAATAGACATCATCCACAATGTCCAAAACTGAAGGGGTGGCAAGTGGTCTGTGTTGGGGGAGCAAAAGAAAAGTACAGTTTTGTACCTACCATAAATGTAGATGTCCGATAGGAATGCATCTGCAGTCTTCACAAATGGGTTGTCCTGTCGTCAGGCAGCCCTTCGGTCGGCCGGATTCCAAAGTCTGGGTCTGGCTTCGGCTGGTGTCGCACTTCACCCGACGTCATTGCGGCAGTTCTTCAGGTATAAAGGCATCAGCCGACGCCATTTTCCTCAGTGTTTCTTGCCCCAGATGCCAGGTGCCCTCTTGGATGGCTAAATTTGGATAAATGACAAAGTTTCCAAATAGTAGAGAGCAAACACACAAAATAAGCATGTATGTACATATATACAAACAAATACACCATAATAGATCCCCCCCAAGCTAGCTGAAGGTTGGCAAATACCCTAGGAGTACCACAGAGGGGAAGGAGGGAGGGTAATCCTGACTGCAGATGCATTCCTATCGGACATCTACATTTATGGTAGGTACAAAACTGTACTATGTCCTTCAAGGATGCATCTGCAGTCTTCACAAATGGGTAGAATACCATAGCTAAACTAGGGGAGGAGGAATGAGTAGAGATTATGGTGTAGTTAGGATCCCTTGCAAAACAGCAGTGGCAAAACCAGCTCGGGATCTAGAGTATAAAGGTAAATTATAATGCTTGGCAAATGTATGCACGGAGGTCCAAGTAGCAGCCTCTATAATGTCCTTGGTAGCCACTCCTCGTAAGAAAGCTGTGGTAGTGGCTGTAGCCCTTCTGGAGTGAGGCCTGATGTTCTCTGGAGTTTTCTTTCCATTATAGGAGTAACAAAACCTAATGCAATTTCCTATCCATTTGGAGATTGTCTGTTTTGAAATTGGTTTTCCTTCCTTCCCTGTTGCATATGCTACCAGAAGCTGGTCAGTTTTTCTATTGGTTTTTGTCCTGTCCAGGTAGTAGCGTAATTGTCTATGCACATCCAAGGTATGTAGTAGTCTTTCTCCCCTGTTCTGTGGGTTGGGGAAGAATGTAGGAAGGTGGATAGCCTGATTTAAAGAGACTCTGGATACCACCTTAGGCATAAATGTAGGATTTGTTCTCATGGACACTCTATCTTGATGGAAGATCAGGAAGGGTTGCACTGCCATTAATGCCTGTAGTTCAGAGACCCTTCTTGCTGAAGTTATTGCCAGCAGGAATGCAGTCTTCCAGGATAAGTATTGTAATTCTGCTGTTGCTGCTGGTTCGAAAGGGGGAAGTGTCAATTTTTCTAGTACAAAGTTCAAGTCCCATGCTGGTAATGGAGGTTTCCGGGAGGTTTCACATTTTAATTCCTCTCAGAAACTGTCTGAGCAGAGGATCTTGAGAAGACAGGAGGATCCAAGCTGTATTCTGCTGAAATAGCTGAGGCATGTATCTTGATGGAAGAGTAGGACAGGCCTGTATGGAAGAGCTCTGCCAAGTACTCCAGGATGTTGGCTATGTTCACCAGTGTCACTTCTTGCTCCTTTGCAGTACTCCAAGTGAGATATCTTTTCCATTTTGCTGCATAATTCTTTCTTGTTGAAGGTCTTCGAGCCTCCAGGATTATGTCCTTAACCCTTTGGGATAAATTTGGGTTAATTGTTGTCATGTAATGTTCCAGGCAGTCAGCTGCAGAGTTTTCAGGTTTGGATGCAGGATGTTGAAGTTGTTCTGTGTTAACAGTAATGGGATCAGGGGCAGTGTCCATATTTGTTCCCAGGACATGCTCCTCAGCAATGGATACCAATGTTGTCTTGGCCAGTCTGGAGCTATCAGAATGATCCTCGGATGTTCCTCTGATCTTCAGAAGCACCTTGTGCATCAAAGGAAGTGGTGGGAATGCGTATGCTATCAGGTTTTTCCAACTGAAAGATAGGGAGTCCACCTACCAAGCAAGTGGGTGGTACGTCCTTGTGCAGAATTTCTTTAGCTGGTGATTGAGTGGGGATGCAAACAAGTCTATTTGTGGTAATCCCCATTCTCTTGTGATGGCTTTGAAGATGTCCGGATGCAGCATCCATTCGTGGGCATCTGTGGTAGTTCTGCTTAATATGTCTGCTAGAATGTTTTCCTTCCCTGGTACATAAATTGCCTGTAACTGAATGTTGTAGTCCAGAGCCACATCCCATAGGTCCAGTGCCAGCCGGCATAGAGGATATGAGTGTGTGCCTCCCTGTTTGTTGAACTGTGGTGTTGTCTGTCCTTATCATCAGCTGACCTTCTTGGAGAAAAGGTTTGAAGGCCTGGATTGCCAATTTTACTGCCATCATTTCCTTTAGATTTATGTGCAGGTGCAGCTGGTCTTGAGTCCATAGGCCTTGAATGCACCTGTCCAGCATGTGTGCCCCCCAACCGAGGTCTGAGGCATCTGTCGTGATGGTTTGTTTTGGTTGGCTTTTGCGGAAGGGCAATCCTGAGTTTGATTGGCAGGCCTGAGCCCACCATAGGAACTCTTTCTTCAGGCAGGGAATCATTGGAATTTTGGTTTCTAGGCTGTGCTTGTGTTGAGACCACAAATTCTTTAGGTACCATTGTAGCTTTCTCATATGCAGCCTGGCATGAGGGACCAGTATTATGCAGGATGCCATGAAGCCTAGAGCTTGCAGCACTTTTCCTGCAGTTAGATGGTTCTGCTTTGTTAATGCCAAGAAGTAGAGAGGAAGCTGCTCTTTCTTTTCTGCAGTTAGGGATGCCATTTGATTTGATGTGTCCAGTTCTGCACCCAGAAAGGTTATTCTTTGGGATGGAATCAGCCTTGCCTTTTTTATATTGACTGTATATCCCAGGGCTTGCAGCAGGTAAATGACTCTTTGTAGGTCTTCTGTTAGTTTGATTTTGTTGTCCGCTTGTATCAGGCAGTCGTCCAGGTAGGGATAGATTTGAATCCCCTGAAGTCTGCAATGAGCGATTACTGATGCCAGGCATTTCGTGAACACTCTGGGCGCAGTAGGTAAGCCAAAGGGCAATGCTGAGAATTGATAATGCTCTGATCCTGCAAGAAATCTGAGGTATCTTCTGCAAATTGGTCTTATGGGGACGTGCAGGTATGCCTCCTTGAGATCTAGAGTTACCAGCCAAGACTCCTTGCCCAGCATGGGAAGAAGCTGCTGTAGGGTCAGCATTTTGAATTTTGGAACAATGAGGAATGTGTTTAAAGTGGACAGGTCTAGAATAGGCCTCCATTTGTTTTCTTTTCTTGGTACCAGGAAGAGTCTGGAGTAAAATCCTTTTCCTTGCTCCAAAGGTGGTACCTTTTCCACAGCTCTCATTCTTAGTAATTGAGATATTTGCTTTAGAGCTTCTGTCCTTTGAGTAGGTGGCAGGTTTGGCATTCCTCTTTGCTTGGTAGAGTATGGAAATGGAACCTGTAACCTTGGTCTATAGTTTGCAAAATCCATTTTTCTCTTGTGATGCAATGCCAGTTCTTTGAAAATAAGGTTAGCTTTCCGCCTAAGGGTGCTTCTAGTTGTTCCCTGGTAGGCGGTGCCACCGCCAAGTCACTGTGAATGAGTTGTTGTAGTGGTGGTGGTTGCATCCGTGCCTCGCTGGTTGTTACCTTGCCACTGGCGTCCCCTGTAGGCACCCCTGGTTTGGTTTCTGCCTCTCGAGCGCCTATTCCTGCCTCTTTGTGCCCTAGAGGAGTCTGGAAAGACCAATTCTTGGAGGGCCAGTTCCTGCTAAACATTGGAGGCTGAACTTGTAAGAAATCTTTCACTGTTTGTACAGATTTTGCTTTCTCTTCCATCTTTTAGTACCTGTTGCGCAGGGGAACCAAATAAACTGACCTTGTCCATAGGTGCATCCAAAAGCTTTGATTTGACATGGTCTGGTAATGCCTGCTCTTTCAGCCATGCATGCCTCCTGATAACTGTGCCAGTCATGGCTGATCTAAAGGAAGCCTCCAGTGCATCATAGCCACATTTTAAAGAATGGTTACTAACCTGCTGTATGTTATGTACCATTTCTTGAATATATTTCTTATCTAAAGATTCTTCAGAGGACAGCTTTTTAGTCAACTGGTCAAGCATAAACTCTTGGTATTGAATCATATGAAATTGGCAGTTCAAAGCTCTAGCTGACAAAGTAGCAGAGGTGTAAACTTTTTTACCCCATCTCTCTAAGGACCTGGATTCCCTTTCAGAGGGAGGGGTTTTAGTGGAAGTAGCTGCTACGGCTTTAGGACCCTGGGAGATAGTCTCTGGATCTGCAAAAGGAGCCTTATTTAAATGGTGATGAGTGTCCGGGACCCTGTAGAACCTACCGGGCTTAGCAGGAGCCGGAGGTAATGAATCAGGAGCAGTGCAAGCATCATTAAATGCATCATCAACAACAGAAAGTACTGGAGGTATAGCTAAAGGCCTATGCTGTGGCAAATGTAGAAAGGTCCTAAGCCTTTTTCTGGAGTCTGAGAAATCTTGGCCCTGCCACTGAAATTGTTCCCTCATAGCATGCAAGGTTTCCCCAAAGGAAAATTCCTCAGGAGGAGAGGCTGAAGGAATGGACTCCTCAGCATCCGAGTCTTCGTAAGGAGAATAAGCAGCCTCAGGAGGGTCTGTATGTTCTGAGTCATCAGAGGAATCATCTGTGGATACTGGCTCAGGGGGCTCTGCTCTAGGCCTTTTTTCTGGAGGAGGGAGAGAGGCCCTGTCTGGATGAGGTTGGGCTCCACGAATTAAAGAGATGAGATCCTCAGCCAAAGTAAGCATATGGGAGCTGGTGCTGGGCCTGAGAGAGGGGGGCTTGGCAGGCACCGTTTTTGATGCTTTGGCTGCTTTAGCCCTGGCAAAGGCCTTAATAGACATTGCTGCAGGAGGCCTAGCAGCTCCACGTGCAGGGGTAGAAATATCCAGGGGAATGGTATCTGATAAATCCTGTGAAACTGCAACAGAAGGTTGGATTTCAGAAGCCGTTTCTACCAGGTTAGAAGAGGCCTCGGTAGAAGGCATGATTTCGCTGAAGAAAGAACCGCTTGCTCGGTTTCGCGAAACCGAGACACTCGTGGTTTGCTTAACCGCGGTTTCGCCAAAACCGCGACCGCGAGTGTCGGTCCTTTTCTTTGCTTTTGGTACTTTGTGGTCGGAGGATCCGACGGCATAATATATGCAAAATCGGAGCCAAAATCTGTTCAGCAAACTCCGACCCGGCGTCTAAGCGTCCGTCGGTTAAAAGAAGCACAGGCTAGACAAGCTGCTACGTCGTGGTCTGGGCCTAAACAATGTATGCAATAGGAGTGGAAATCTTTATGAGGTATTTGTTTCCCACAAGACAAACAGTTATTCACTTTCTCTGACATCGGCTGAGGCAAGAAAGAGTCCCCAACTGGGTACTTAGCTTTTTAGAAGTCTTCGAAGTAATATTCGGTAGTAGTAATCTCTGGATCTGACCGACCGGAACTTGCGAACAGCTTCTGCTTCGGGCGCCACGCGGCAAGAAAGACTGAGGAAAATGGCGTCGGCTGATGCCTTTATACCCGAAGAACTGCCGCAATGACGTCGGGTGAAGTGCGACACAAGCCGAAGCCAGACCCAGACTTTGGAATCCGGCCGACCGAAGGGCTGCCTGACGACAGGACAACCCATTTGTGAAGACTGCAGATGCATCCTTGAAGGACATCTCTCTGAGCCTTTTCTTAGAGTCAGAGTAGTCCTGACCCTCCCAGTGAAAATGTTCCCTCATAGTTTGTAAAGTTTCCCCAAAGGAGTAGTCTTCAGGAGGAGAAGCTGAGGGAAGAGAGTCCCTCAGCATCAGAATCTTCATAAGGAGAGAAGGAGTAATCTTGGTCCTCAGAGGAGTCTGAAGAAATGGACACTTGTTCAGAGGATGCATAATCTTCCTCTTGTCTAGGCCTTTTGTCAGGAGGGGGCTGGGAACCCCTGATTAAAGAAATTAAATCTTCAGCCATTTTGAGCATCTGTTTCTTAGGCATGGGGCCTTGAACAGGAGACTGAAGAGCAGTCCTTTTAGATTTAGTAGGAGTCTTTGATTTAGAAAACGTTTTAATGGTGAGAGTCGTCGGTCTGAAAATGCCTTCAGAAACCGATGGCGTTTCTGAAGTACCGACGTTTTTTTCAGCAATGTCGTCGGAAAGGCCCGAACTAAATGGCTGCGTCAGCCTGGTGCATTCCGTCAAAAATTCCGTAGCGGTCTCGGGTTCCAGATCTACGGTAGTCAGGGGCTGCGTTGAAGCCTCACTGAGGACTGGAGAACCGGAGACCGGATCAGCCGAGGCCACGGAATCTGGCTTAGGCCTGGGCTGTCTGTCCTTATCCTTGCATTTTTTGTGCACGCCGGTAGTCGGTTGCTCCGACGGCATGGTGTAGTTAAATTTCCTATCGAAGTAGTGTCGTGCGAAATCAAAGCGTCTTTTAATAGTACGCTTATTAAACCTAGCACAAAAATGACAAGAAATGACGTTGTGGTCTGGGCCTAGGCAAGATATACAATAAGAATGAAAATCCTTATGAGGTATTTGCTTCCCACAAGAAATACAATTGTTAACTTTTTCTGACATCGGTCTGAGGCAAGAAAAGTTTCCCCAACGGGGTACTTAGCTTTATAGAAGACTTCGGTCTGAAATTCGAATTCGAAAATCTCAGGAGTCAGCCGACCGGCACTTGCGAACTGCTTCTGCTTCGGGCACTGCGCGGAAAGAAAGACTGAAGAAAATGGTGTCGGTTGCAATATATATACCCCTGGCACACTGACGTCAGGGAAGAGGCGACAGCAACCGACGCCGGACCAAGACGTTGGAATTCCGGCCGACTGCGGGACCGCCTGATGGCAGGATAACCCAAGTGTGATGACTGCAGCAGGGTAACACGATGAACATCGAATGTAGTGGCTTATCCACTTAGAAATCGTCTGCTTTGATATAGCCTTCCCCTCTGACCCTGCAGCAAATGCTACCAGTCTTAGAGATCTGGTCCTGTTTAAGTAGAATCTTAGTTGTCTGTGTACGTCCAATGAATGCAGAATCTGCTCCCCCTTGTTCTGCGAATTTGGGTAAAATGTTGTCAGGTGAATGGTCTGGTTAAGAGCCACACTGGATACCTCCTTAGGCATAAAAGGAGGATTGATCCTGAGGGACACCCTGTCCGGCTAAAATATAATAAAAGGCTCCACTGCCATGAGAGCCTGTAGTTCTGAAACCCTTCTTGCTGAAGTGACTGTCAAGAGAAAAGCTGTTTTCCAAGATAGAAATTTTATATCCGCAGTAGCTGCTGGTTCAGGAGGAGGCATGGTGAGTTTTTCCAGCACAAAATTGAGGTCCCATGCAGGAATTTGTCATCTTCTGAGAGGCCTTAAATTTTTGGCCCCTCTAAGATACTGTTTAAGCACAGGATGAGAAAAGAGGGGAGGCTCTGTGTTGTAATGAGCCGAGATGGCAGAGGCATGGATTTTTATTGAAGAAAAAGATAGGCCCTTGTCAAGCATCTCAGTCAAATATTGTAAAATCTGAGGAATATTGGGCTTTGCTGTGTCTGTTCCTTGTGCTTGGTTCCAAGCACAGAATCTCTTTCATTTATCAGCATAAGATTTTCTAGTGCTAGGCCTTCTGGCTTTCAAAATGACATCCATCACAGATTTACTGAGAGGTGTTGTTTGAATAATTAATTGATCAGTCATGCTACAAGACTCAGAGTTTGGAGCTGAGCGTGCAGAATTTGATTGTTCTGCTGAGACAGTAGATTAGGCATTTGAGGCAAGTACCATGGAGGAAGTTGAGACATATTCCTTATAAGTGGGTACCAGTGCTTGCGAGGCCAGTCCGGAGCCACTAGGATCCTTTTTGGTTTTTCCTGTCTGACTTTCAGTAAGACCTTGGAGAGTAGAGGCAGAGGGGGAAAGGCATAGATTGATAGGTTTTTCCAGCTGAAGGACAGGGCATCCACTTTCCATGCTTTTTTGTGTTGAGTTCTTGTGCAGAATTTGTCCAACTGATAATTTTGGGGAGAGGCAAATAGATCTATGTCTGGGCTCCCCCATTTCTGTGTTAACATGCTGAAGATTTGTGGATCCAGTTTCCATTCATGCGGGTCCATAAGATTTCTGCTTAGGTCGTCTGCCAGAGTATTTTGTTTTCCTGGCAGGAACTGAGCTTGAAGATGTATCGGGTAAGTCAAGGCTGTGTTCCACAAGGCCATGGCTAGTCTGCAAAGGGGGTAGGAATGTGTATCCCCCTGCTTGTTTATGTACCACATAACTGTGGTGTTGTCCGTCTTTATCAGTAGCTGTCCTGGATGAAGTAAGTCCTTGAAGGCTGTCAGAGCATTCTGAACAGCTAGCATCTCTTTCTGGTTGATATGCAGATGCATTTGGTTTGGGCTCCAATGCATCTCCCCACCACATGCCCCCCCCCCACCACCACCACCACCAAGCATAGTCTGATGAGTCTGTAGTTAGGGTTTGGGGGGCAGGGGGTAGAGTGAATGTCAGTCCCTTGTTTTGGTGACATGCCTCTGCCCACCAAAGAAACACCTGTTGTAGGCAGGGAATGAGAGGAATCATTGTTTCCAGACTGTGACAATGTTGACTCCATAATTTTTTTAGGTACCATTGAAGTTTCCTCATATGCAGTCTTGCATATGGAATTAGTAGAATGCAGGATGCCATGAACCACAAAGCCTGCAGAATTTGTCTTGCAGATAACTGGGTTTTTGTTGCCATTTGTTTGAAGTATGTTGTCAGTTGCCTTTGTTTGTCTGGCATAAGGTAAGCCATCTGGGCAGTTGTATTCAAGCTTGCACCCAGGAATGTAATTATTTGAGAGGGTACCAGTTGTGATTTCTTTTCATTTATTGTGTACCCTAGGGATGCTAGAAGCCTTTTTACAAACGCCAGATGTTGAAGAAGAATGTCCTTGTCCTCTGCTTGAATGAGACAGTCGTCCAGATGAGGATACATTTGAATGCTTCTGTCTGCAGAATGCAATTACTGGTGCCAGGCACTTTGTAAAGACCCTGGGCGCAGTAGATAAGCCAAAGGGCAGTGCAGAGAATTGGTAATGCAAAAACCTGCTTTGAAGTGGAGGTATCTTCTGCATGACTCCCTTATTGGGATATGCAGGTATGCCTCTTTTTAAGCCTAGAGTTACCAATCAAGCATTCCTGCCTAGCATAGGTAGTAGCTGTTGTAAAGTCAGCATTTTGAATTTTGGAATGCCCAGGAACGTGTTCAAAATCGATAAGTCCAGTATTGGACGCCATGAATTATCTTTTCTAGGTACCAGAAAAAGTCTTGAATAAAAACCTTGTCCTTTTTCCTTTTCTGGTACCGGATGAATAGCCCCCATATCCATGAGGGACATGAGTTGTTTCTGGGCCTCTGCCCACTGGTTTTGTGGCAGATCCGGCCATCCGTTTGGAATTGGCAAAGTATGGAAATGAAATCTGTACCCCTGGGATACTATGTTTAATACCCACTTGTTCTCGGTAATTAACTACCAATTTTGAGCATGAAGTGCTAGTTTTCCCCCCAAGGGGGCTGCCAAAAGGTAAGTGCTTGGTGATGGTAGAGGAAAGTCATTGAGACTGCTTACTGTAGGGTTGTGCTTTGTTTCCTCCAGTTTTGGAGGTGGAGGCACCCCATTGCTTTGACCTGTAAGAACCCCGTGATTGGTATCTGGGGCCTTTTGAGCACCTGGATTTGCCTTGAGTGGCTCTGTTGGACACAGGAAAGGACCAATTTTTAGTAGGCCAGTGTCTACTGAACCTGGGTGGCTGCACTTGCAAGAAATATTTTACAGTTTGCATAGATTTAGCTTTGTCTTCCATTTTCTTTAAAACCTCTTCTGCCTTATTACCAAACAGAGTATCATGCTGCAAAGGGGCATCCAACAATTTAGCTTTAACATGATCAGGCAGATTTTGCTCCTTGAGCCAGGCATGCCTCCTAATCACAGAGCCAGTAACGGCGGCCCTACAAGAGGCCTCCAAGGAAACAAAACCACATTGTAAAGTATGCTTTCCAACCTGTTCTGCTGAATGCAATTCCTTTAACTCTATTTTCCACACAATCAGAAATAAACATAATTTTCTGTTTCAGTAAGCCCATAACATGGTGCTGATATTTAAGCATATGAAACTGGCAGTTTAAGGCCCTGATTGCCAAGGTTGCATACGTATAAACCTTCTTTCCCCATCTATTCGGCGCCCTGGAATCTCTGTCAGAGGGGATAGGATTTTTGGCTGTAGAGGCCTTTACAGCCTTGGGACCCTGAGAAGTAGTCTCAGGATCAGCAGCATGATTTTTGAATAGAAATTTGTGGGAGTCAGGAACCCTGTAATATCTGTCTGGCTTACTAGGAGCCGGAGGCAGAGAATCAGGAGTCATGCTTGATTCCGAAAACACATCATCAACAATGTCTAACAAAGGAGGTATTGCGCCAAAGGCCTATGCTGAGGAAGAAGAAGGAAACCCCTAAGCCTCCTTTTTGATTCAGAGAAGTCCTGACTCTCCCAGTGATAATGTTCCCTTAAAGTATGCAAAGTCTCTCCAAAAGAGTAATCCTCAGGAGGAGATGCAGATGGGATGGATTCCTCTGCATCATAATCCTCATAGGGTGGAATAGAAAATTCCTGATCAGAAGAGGAATTAGAAGAAATGGAATCCTGATCTGAAGATTCATATTCAGTGCCTTGCCTAGGCCTCTTAGCATCAAGGTAATTAAATCCTCAGCCATTTTGATCATCTGTTTTTTAGGCATAGGGGCCTGAGCACGTGGCTCATGCGTTGGTTTTTTGGACAAATGAGTTTTTGACCTTGTTTTTGAGGCTGGCGTCAGTTTACTATAAAATTGAGGCCTGAAAACACTTTCAAAAGCCAGTGCCTGCTCGGCGGCTCTGGACACATCCAAGGGAGAGACATCCACGGGTTCAATACTCTTAGAGAATCTCGCGGCATACCGGACTCCAAATGGGTCTCGGTAGAGGCCTGTGACTCAAAAGTAGTGGGTATCAGGGGCTGCAAAAGCACCTCACTGAGTACCGGCAAACTGGCAACTGGCTTAGGAGATGCTTTGTCGGTTTTGGACCGCGACAGTCTGTGTCTGTATTTTTCTTTGCTTTGTTTGTGAACTCCGGCAGTCGGACTGCTAACAGACGACATTTCAGGATAATTAAATCGTGAACCAAAATATTCAGAAGCAAAAAATATACAGACGCTTAATAGTGCGTTGGTTAAATCTAGCACAAAACCGACAGCAAGGTACATTATGATCTGGGCCTAGGCAAGGAATACAGTACAAATGGAAATCCTTATGAGGTATCTGCTTCCCACAAGTAAAGTAATTAACTTTTACTGACATCAGTAAGGAGCAAGAAAAAGTTTCCCCAACGGGGTACTTAGCTTTAGTTTGAAGACTTCAGTTCTGAAACTCGAATGGGAAAATTTCACGAGTCGGCCGACCGGCACTTGCGAACTGCTTCTGCTTCGGGCACTGCGCGTCAAGAAAAAACGAATAAAATGGCGTCAGCTGCATGTTTTATACCCCTGATGACCTGACATTATGGAAGAGGAGACAGAAACTGACGCAGGACCCAAGACTTTGTTATTCAGGCCGACTGAGGGCAACCTGCCAGCAGATTACCCAAATGTAATGACTGCAACAGTGAAACACGAAGAACATCTGGGGTTTTTGCTGCGTCTGGGTTTGGCTTGCAAAGACCTGGAAGGGGCTGGAAAGGACCAATTCTTAGAGGGCCAGTGCCTACTAAATCTAGGCGGCTGAACTTGTAAAAAATCTTTAACAGTTTGCATAGATTTAGCTTTATCTTCCATCTTTTTAAGAACTTCCTCAGCCTTGTTGCCCAACAGGCGGTCATCGAACAATTTAGCTTTAACATGATCAGGCAACGATTGCTCCTTAAGCCAAGCATGCCTTCTGAGCACAGACCCAGTAACAGCAGCCCTGCAAGAGGCCTCTAATGAATCAAAACCACATTGCATAGTATATTTTCCAACTTGTTCAGTAGAATGCATCAAATCCTGTAATTTTCCACACAGTCAGGAATCAACATAATTTTCTGTTTAAGCAGTTCAATAACATGTTGTTGATATTTTAACATATGAAACTGGCAGTTTAAAGCCCTACTGGCCAAGGTTGCAGAAGTGTAAACCTTCTTACCCAATCTATCCAGCGCCCTGGAGTCTCTATCAGAAGGGGTAGGATTTTTAGCATAAGAAGCCTTAATGCCCTTGGGCCCCTGTGAAATAGTCTTTGGATCTGCAATACGGTTTTTGAAAAGGAAATTGTGGGACTCTGGGACCCTGTAGTATCTGTCAGTTTTCTGGGAGCAGGAGGCAGGGAATCAGGGACCAAACTAGATTCCGCGAAAGCATCATCAACAATGTCTAGTACAGGAGGAATAGCTAAAGGCCTATGCTAAGGTAGGAGAAGGAAATTCCTAAGCCTCTTTTTTGAATCAGAAAAATCCTGGCTTTCCCAGTGGAAATGCTCCCTTAGAGTATGTAAGGTTCCCCAAAAGAAAAATCCTCAGGAGGGGAAGCAGAGAGAGTAAAGTCCTCTGCATCAGAATCCTCATAAGTAAGTAAGGACAAATCCAGGTAATCAGAAGTCAGAAAAAACAGAATCCTGATCAGAAGATTCATAATCAACCTCAGTCCTAGGCCTCTTAGAATGGGGGGGGGGGTTTGCTACCCCTGATTAGAGTTATTAGATCATCAGCCATTCTTATCATTTGTTTTTTAGGCATAGAGGCCTGAGCATGTGGCCTGGACGTTGTTTTTTTAGACATGGATCGAGATTTAGGCCTAAGTAATGAAGGAGTCCCCTGTCTTTTTTGGAACTAAAAAGAACCTTGAGTAAGTGTCGGATTCGATTTGGTCTGCGGGGACTTCTTGGATGGTTCTTTTTTTCTAGCAACCTTTGAACTTCTAGGTTTGCTTGATCCCGAAGACTGGGTGGAACATCTGAGATTGAGTGCTGATTTGTTGTAGGGGTGGTTGGGAGAAAGGAATTTTGCAACCCCTGGATATGCATGTAAAGTGGGACAAATAATTCAGCGAATTGAGAGTAAAGGCTGCTGAAGCAAACATATGCTTCCCATACCTGTCCATCGCACAAAACTCTTTGTTCGGCGGATGGACAGAAGTAGTCACCGCTAATTCTTTCTTGGTGGCTGCCGCCACCACCACAGCCTCAACAGGCACATCCTTAGATAGAAAAGACCTATCCTCTGGAGCAGTTATGAATTTATTGGGCCTCCTTGGAACTGGTTCCATAGTCTCTGGGGAGCTCCACTCCTTCAGACCCACTAAGGCCAGCAGAGGGTCGAAAGGCGGTGACACCCAAGAGGTGGAGGGTCAGGAACCAAATGCATCCAGGTACACAGACTCGTCCTCAGAAGGGGCAAGGGATTTCAGCCACCCCTCTAAAGATTTCAAGGATGTCTGAAAAAGAGACATCCTCAGAGGAGGGGGGGACCGTGGGGACCCTTCTGAGTCCTCCAAGTCTGTGTCTGAAGTGAGAGACTCACTGGAGTCCAAATGCTTCCTCTTGCATTTTCTCTTCTGAGGGACTTCCTCCAAGGGGTGCTTAGGGGAGGTTTCGGAAGAAGTGGGGTTGCCCAATGGGGCATCCTGGAGCATGGGTTCCCTACGCCTGGGGGGGGGGGGATCGGAGGCAGACTCAGGCACCGAAAGAGAAGGAGCCAATGGAGCTGAGGGTGGAATGTTCTCAGAGGACAGCACGCTCCTCATGACCTCAAAGGCACCACGGTCCCAGCCCAAAAGTGTCCCCGGCTCCAAAGAGCCTGGAGATCTCCTCCGAACCAAGGGCGATGGCTCCGAAGCCCATGTATGAGCAGAGCTAACCTGCACCGATGCCCCGAGAGGAAGAGCGGGGTCGGACAAGGGTCCGATGCCACTCCCCCACCAGAGCCGATGAGAGAGCATCTGGCCCCAGATCCCTCAATAGACTTAGACAACGAAGAGATCAGAGCGGTAGTCGGAACTGATAGACCAGTGGTAACCTGAGCCAGCGGTTCCACCACAATGACTTCCATGCACTCCGGCTCTGAACTCAAAGGAATCTGAGGAAGAATTGATAATGGTGTGGGTTGGGCTGTTGGCGACAATTCCTTGTGGGCTGGGCTTGATAATAATTTAGCTAATGCCTGTGTCTTGAGAAGCCTCTTCACCACCCTCTCCACATCATGATCCGAAAGACTCCTGGACGATCAAGAGAAATGAGAGGAAGACAAATCACTGCCTGCCACAGATTGCAACAGCGGGGACTGTGGAACAGACCGCATCGGGTCCAGAGAGGGAGACCTGGTTCTCTCGCGAGTCCTGACTGGCTCCGAAACCACTGATGGAGCCGCCGGAGAAACAGCTTTGTCGGAACCAACACTGGGATCCGACAAACTCGCAGGTTTGTCCTTAGATTTAGATGGCTCCGAAGTCGGAGCCGATGAAGACGATGGCTTAGTGGACTTTTCCTGTTTTTTTTACTGGCTAGGAACCCTCAGCAGAAACAAAGGGGCTCTTTAATAAGCCTCGCAAAATCAACTAATTTTTTCTTGCAAGACCCGAGAACTAAAAGCATGACGTATAGAACATAAGTCCTGCAGGTGAACAGCCTCTAAGCAATGCACACAGCTCGTGTGCCCGTCCGTAAGGGACATCATCTGGCAGCACGAGTCACACTTTTTAAAACCTGAAGGTTTTGACTCTTGAGGATCTTTGGACATGCTAGCAGTAACCACAACAGTGCCAAAGAGAAACACCAACAGCAGCAAAAACAACAACACTAAAATAAACTTTTTTAACAGGAAAATAGAAAGGATGGTAGGGGAAGAGCCTCTAAGTTAAATGGCGACTTCCCCAACCCAGGAGAGCCTCTAACTTAAATGGCTGCTCCTATAAGGAAATTGAAAGGGAAAAGAAGAAAAAAGACCCTTAAACTAAGACGGGACTGAAAGAAAAGGGGACGCTCTAAGTCAAACGGGTTCAAGGGAATGAGTTAGGCCTAACGGAAAACGACGGCCACAGCAACAACAAAAAGGCAGCAGTGGAAAGGTCAGAAAAGCGCTAGTCTAAGACGAAACAGACTTTCACTAAACTAACAGAAATTAGCTATCTGAATCCAAAAAAATTATTGGAAAAACAAGAAGAAGAAGAAAATACTTAGCCTGAGCCAGTATGAGCAATCTCGGCAGCAAACAAGATCTGGGTAACTACTGCTAGGCATGTTGGGATAGGGGCTAGCCTCAAGCCAGTAAAAGCTCTTGAGCTATAGTATACGGGCCAAGTCGGTGCCGAGGATCGGCTCCGAACTCAACTAGCAAGAAGGAAGATGAGATGTGGACAACATAACATCAATTATTAAGCTAATCAGATATGTAACTAATTCAAATTACAAATATTCTCTGCACAGCAAGTGGAACTACACTGGCAGTTAAGCTCATCAAATAATGCTACTAATTCAATATGACAAACTTGAGGCATTTCACCTAAAAATACACACGGCAAACTATGATCTCCCATAATTGTTACCTTAGCAGCTGTTGTAGAGAGTGTCAGCATTACAGAAACTTCCTTTCCTTTTCCTTTCTCCCAGGTCTTATCTAAAGGTACTCCCTTAAGAGAATTTTCAGCAGCAAACTCTGTATTTTCAAAAGGAGTGGTGTCATGAAACACTGTGAAAACGAGAAAACATAAGCTGACATTTTTGGTCGTGCTCTACAGATATACACATTCCTTTACCTATCAATACTATGACACAAGACTCCAACTAAAATGAAATTCAAAACAAAAGAAATATCTGAAAACATAACATTTTAAACTATTAAAAAAATATGTATCGTTATACCAGCAAGAAAGAAAATGCTTTGCTCATGAAGTCTCACAAAAAGCTGAGCTACCTCACTGTAGGACAAACCTGGTATACAACTTCGGGGAATTATTGGAATAACTGGTGAGGTTGCCCGGTCCTCTGGCTCCTCCTTCACATCAGTCAGCAAAGGAAAGCGCAGTGTCTCTTCTCCTAGTACACTCTCTGGAGAGGATGCAGGGACGATGCTGTCAGGGATGTCACTGTCATCATCACTCTCCATCCTAGAAAGAAAAGTGCATGGAAACATATATTAAAATAAAAGAAACCTGAAAGTCAAAATTAATCTCAGATTGGAAGCCAGCACCACACAGGCTGGTCAAAGATGAAATCTGGGCTTTCAATCAGAAGATGGGTGCTGCCAACATCCTGAGATGCGCACCCCTGAAGTGGGGTGCACGGGGTGTAAGTATAATATATTTTTCATAGCCTCCAAAGAGGTGGACAGGTGTTAACTGGATTCCTCACTATTTGAGAGACACAAAGCCACCTCAGAAATACTGTTAATGTTTGTCCTCTGTGCTTTTCATCTTCTAACAGCATTCTGTATAATTACTCTCAATGCCACAGTAGCAGCCATTACTACAGTATAAAACTACTCAGACAACGCCAAGGTCAAGTATGCGAACTGCGATGGTCATATGGACATTTTAATGAAATATGACAAAAACCCAAACTATACACAAAAATCTTGATGAAAGAAGTGACTGGCACAATTATAACCAATGTAATCACGACTGCAAAATGCAAACCTCTTCATGGTCTTGTATGAAGACTCTACAACCAGAATACTAGTTTTAATGAAAAATTAACTTAAGGCTACCTAGTACCTGCTGGGCAATTACTACATGCACTTAACTGTATGACACTGCATAGTAAAAGTTGCAGATTTTATGAGAAATCTTGGTAACTGTACTAAGTTTCAGAATAACCAGAATCATCACTTAAGAGAAAACCTGCCACTTAACAGGCCTGTGCAAACCCTGATCCAATCACACAAGAAGTTTAGCACTGCAAAGTATCAGCAAATTTGGACGGAGCTGCTTTCTGTAACTGTTTCAGATGTGACTTTTCTTCACAAGAATCTCACAGATGCCCTATAAAAAGAGCACAACTGTGAACTGCTAACCAATAAAACTGGCGCTGCCTCCATAAATAACACAGATCCATCACATGCAGAAATCTGTTCAAATGTGTGTACTACGCTAATGACCACTAGGCCCTTTTTAAGTCTAGCCATGCATCCCAAATCTCTGTCAAGCGCTGGTACCCTTTATAAGTGGAAGCAAGGGCTTGGAACATGAAACATTTACAAGCAGGGGCCTGGTAGATTAACTATTTACAGGCTGCCTATGTCCATTAGCTACACAGGTGCCAAACCATGGATGAAATTCCTGTTCCCCTTCCAAATGACTAAGTTACACTTGGACTAGGTTAGGGAGGAACTCTTTCACATGGATGGGGAGACTGTTCCAGAGGGGAAGTAACCTCTAGGATACATAACTGGCTCTCCAACAAGTACTATTTATGCCACAGGCAAGTTTCAAGTCTTTAGAATGGGCAATTCTGATGTTGTCTATTTTGTGTACATGCAGTAGGTCCACAAGGCTGGGGGTCTGACAAATGGCTTGTATGCCAAGCATAGATCTTCCCTTAACAGCCTGATGGAATACAGGGATAGGGCCTTGAGGCAGTCTGCATAGGGCATGTTACTAATGGTCTACATTATTTTGGTGAGGAACCTCTGTGGACATTCCAATTGCTGAATGTGCCTGGTTAGGCACATACCAAAGGGGACACTGTACTCAATGATAGGTCTGATGAATGCCAAATACAGTGGAATAATGACCTCCTTGAACCTAGATGCCATACCTTTGTTTATAAGTTGCACAACAGAGAATGACTTCCTCACTACTGTAGACAAGTGATAGTCGAAGGCTGGATCACTGTCTGTGTCTCCAAGTCACTGACTACTGGGTCAACTCTTAGGGGTGTGTTCTGAATATGACAGTTACCATGGCTGGATGACTTCCTAAAGGATACTTACTTAATTAATTGTCTGTTACTGATTCTTAAACAAGCAATACCTTCTCTAATTCACTCTGCTGACAAAAGCTGAAATCATGTTAGATACTCATAACAAGGCTCTGCAGCAGGCTGCTCAATATAGTTTTTCAGTGGTTAGTTCAATGACAGCCAGCTCTGTGGTGGAGAGGGACAAAGCCCTTCCTCCAATCCAAATACCTCAAAATGTATAGTGACCCAGGAGCTGGATCTGGAGAGAGTGGAATTGAGTGGTCAATGCTGAAAGAAAGGGAAGACAGCCTAGTCTGATGCATGATTAGGGTCAAACAAAAGAAGGTGCCTCAGCATAAAGCTGTACAGACCAAGATACCCAGACACAAAAAACAGTGCTAGCACAACAGCTACACAGATATCAGAGAATTGCTGAGGAAAGGGTTAAAAGAAGTCCCTACCACACTATGCCATAACTGAACACGTAAAGAGGAGGGGTACACTGTGCAGTTCTTTAATCTGAAGGCATTCAGTTGCACTTGTTGGGGTAGGGGACAGCAATTTGGGCAACTGGGAAGAGAGCACTCCCCAAACTGGTGAAAGCAAAGTAGAAGCAGCAGTACAGGGTAACAAATATTCTCAGTTGCTACTTGGATAACTACTTTCACCAGTAGCCTTAGGGCTAGTGTAATAGGAGATTGAATGGGCACATTACTCATATGGGCGGGGGGGGGGGGTTGTAGGCACATGTGGAAAAATAATCTCAGAAACAACAAAAAAACAAAGATTCAAATGATACATTTCTACTTTACTGAGTGATCTATTACAACTCTGGTTAGGTTGTACTACTCAATTCAAAAATCTTTATTTAAGCTAAACCCCATATTTGGGGATGTTCACGTGCTGGGAATGCTCTGTGATGTAAGAAGCTGACAAAGTACCACCATCACAGAAACCAACAGTTTACCCCCTTAACATCTGCAGAAATCTTATAAATCAAGAAATAATAATGCAGACTTGACACCATGCTGCTAAACGACTGTTAAGAATATACAAGTGTCTTACTTTAAATGAACTGCAACAATAGCTGTTGACAAAAAAAATATCTACATGAGATATTAGTGAAGTGCTGCACACCTACTAAAGAGGAATTTTTCAAAAGCACTGTTATGGATTTTAAAATATCAACTTTTAACAGGCCAGTCACTTACGCTAGTCACACAAAGCAAGCTTACAGCAGCTAGTTGGGCTTCAAGTGGCAATACCTACAGATTTAGTAGAATTCAGTATTCTGTAATCATTACAGTTAGTAGAATTTAGTACTGTTTAGCATAATCTGCCCCAATAAAGCACCCTTACTAGTCTGCACAAACAAATCAACCTTAATAGCCTTCTAACCCCAAAAAACCATCCCCTTGTAGCTCATAAATTAAAGGACTGGACAGTATGGCTATGCAATTTCCTAACTTCTCTGTAACCAGCTTTGTAAATATGGGCATCTTGAGAAAATGTAGCAACTGTCTCATGTTTACTTACAGCCACTTAATCCTTAAAGAATCAGACAGTCTGCGAAATGGGTAATTGCACAATAACATTGGAGGCCAAACTCTCACATACAAGTCCAAATCATGTTGTAGAAACCACACATACAACACCCACCTCACATAGCACACAACACACACAGACTAAGGTATGCTAAGGCACTTGAAAGTAATCTTCCTAAACATTAAAGATCACCTAGACCACCCATTGTCAAAGCTACACTTCAGCAAGCCCAAAGGCACTCAGAAAAAAATATCTAACTCCACAAGTACTGTCAGTCTCACTGGAGCCCCAAACACAAAGCCCCTAAGGCAAGTAAAGACAGTTACCATGAACTCTCATCACAGACGACTCCATTGTAAGATAAACTGATATCTCCTCCTTATTCAGCCTGGTTAGAAGGGCAACTGTTAGTTGCTTATCTGGAGCCAGGATATGCCAACTCACACATGCACTCAGTTCATTACGCCACAGGTACCAGTATGATTCATCAGTTCATGCAGGTGTAAATGACCTGAGATGCATCTCGCTGGACTATATGATGAGATGGGAGCCCTTCATTTGTTCGAACTTTCAAATGTTCGAAACTCATATGGCTGACACCATATGAGCGAACGTTTGAAAGGCCGACAAATGATAGCGGAGATCCCGCTACAGTGTGGGACTGGAAGATTCCCCTTTCCTGCACTGTAGTGCGATCTTGGAGTGAGAATATTTAAGTAGCAGGGGGTGTGGGGGGTGCAGGGGGGCTTGACCCCCTGCATAACACAGGTTTACTGTTTTTACAGGTAGGTAAATGGTGCTTTTTCAGGCTGTCAGTCTTTCGGAATGTCGATCATATGGTGTCGGCCATATGAAAGTCGGCATTCTGAATGGTCGACATTCTGAAGAAGACCCGATGAGATACATTATGGAGCTTTCAGGCTGTGTATTTTCAGGATGGCATAAGCCTGGCATTCAGCAGCACATTATCACTGAGGATGGTGCCACAATATGAGCAAAAAAATTATTCAAACAAGTGCCTGTCTTTCTGTCGTCATTCTAAGGGGATCGGATATATGCCAGCTTGAGAAGACATGGTCAACACACCATGTTGCTTTACCAAGGATGGTCTACACACACCCCCCCCCCCCCCCGGCTTTCAAACTCTGGTTAAAGCCGTCTCTGCCCCAGCAGTGTCTTTTTTAGGCAAGTCCAAATTAATGAACCTACTGACATAGTAAAATCAACACAACAGAACCTCAAGGTGTTGCTGCTCAAAGTGAGGAGTCTAAATAAAATACTAAACTCTGTCCAAGCCTTCCTCACACTTGAGAATAAAGACATCTGTGCAGCTACACAGACCTGGTTTAAAGCAGCAGAGAGTACCCTAAGCAGTGTAAGGTTTCAGTGCCTTCCACAAACAGACCAGTAGCTGCACAAACACGGGATAAAGGTAGAGGTCTCAATATACATCAACAACAACCATACCTCCAGGGTGGTCAAACAGGATGATATGCAGAAGTTCCTCCTCGTGCAGATTACCACAGACAAAATTCTGCACCTTATCCTAGCTATAAGTCATCCTTCATGCCCCAAAAAGCTCACAATGCATACTCGAACCTACTGGAGACATTTACCATCCAACCTAACACCCTACTCATGGGAGACTTTAATTACGCCCAGATGTTTACAAAACCTACAAAGATGAGAGTCACCAGAGGAATCCTCCAGGACTCTGTGCTATGCCTACTCTTCTTTGGCATCTACTTATCAGATATCAAAGCCAATGTCGAAGGCATATGGCTAACCAGTTTCACAGAGGGTTGCATACTGGGAGCAGTCACTGAATCCCTCGAAAATGAAAACACCTTTCTGTAATGTCTAATACAGACAAATACTTGATGCAAAATGTATGGCTTAAAGCTCAACACCAAGAAATGTATTATAGAACCTTTGAACCTTTTGGAAAGTCTGTCACCCCAGGTAACTATATCATCAATAAAAAAAACCTTAAAAGTTAATTCACTAGTCAGGGATCTGGGAACTCGTGGATAGTAACCTAGCCTTCGATGAACATGTGTCCAAGGTAGTAAGCAAATCGTTTTATGTTACTCATTTTATGCAAGGAAATGGCATCCGTGTCCACAGACATCATCATACCACTGTACTTGGCCTCTTCCTGCCCATCATATACCCTCTTCGGTATGTACCTGATCAGACACATGCAACTGGACCATCCAGAAAGGTTCCTTAAAAAGGATATAGGGAGTGAACATAATGCCTTACACACTGATCACCTCAAAGCCCTATCTCTTTACTTGATATCATACAGACTTCTGAGAAGTGATCTTGCCCTAGCATACAAGGCATTCCTGGGCCCTGTTTTGATGAATCTTTTGCACATCCACAAAACAAACAGCATCAGAACTACTAGATTAAAATACCTAAATTTTAATTTCAACATTATCAGAGCATGTTGGAGAGACAAATGTTTCTCAAAAGAATTCCCATTCTGTGGAAGAGGCTCCCCATTTGAAGCAGAGTTCCCCCATCCCTATTTAAGTGCAACTTGGTCCAAGTAGATGGGAAATCAGAAATTCACCCCTGGGCTGGCTCCTGTGTGTCTGACAGACAGAGGCGGTCAGTAAATCAGCCCCTACAAATCAAATATAAATCAAATTTGTGGCTCATGTTTGGGTTGCATGGTTAGGCTTTTAAGGGCCCTAGTGGTCATTAGCCTGGTATACACCTATGAACGATGAATGTAAGAAAGCAGTATCACATCCTTTCTGGTTAAATATGATCACTTTTAACATACTTGTCATCCTCCTGTGTAACTGCCATATAGCTGGCACCTAACAGGGTGAGTACTAATCACTAAGCTTAGGTGGAACCCTTGGAACTTCACATCACCCTATGCTGGTTAACCTACACATGTGAAGAGTATGGTAAAAGGTCTCAAATCCTATACTTTGTCATTCTGTGTTGTTTCAAAGCGAGATGGAAGTACTTTTGGTTTTAACTGTTCACTGACCTTGTCCTTTGGCAATGAGGTAGCCACTGATGTTTCCACGAAGCTTCACACAGATAATAATAGCAATGGATTTACTGTCAAACATACACATCTAACTCACACTGACTGCTGACGACAAGACATATGTGCCTATTTTCAAAAGCAATCTATAGTGGGTGGAAATAATAGACATTTTCTTACTATATTAAATGATGGGCAATGGAACCCCTTTACATGTGGTTCTGAACTGGATTTCATCTCCTCCTTATCTCCAATTCAGTATTCTCTGCTTGGAAGCTCTCTCACTCAAATGATCCAGAGCTTAAGCATGATTCCATATGCTGTAATGGGACAGTGCACATACACCCCTCAAACCCCCCCCCCACAAGTCTCCCAGTTTCTCTCCAACCACAAAGTAACCACACTTCTTGCAAATCAAGATAAACAGTAATGAAGTAATGATCTGGTACCTACAACATTTACAAGGATATATATGTACTTGCTTGACTAAAAAGGAATTCAAACAGTAGTCTGCAGATGGATGAACCAAGAAGATAGTATCCTATAGTATTCCATTGACAGTCCTCTCAAACTATGAGAACAAATCTGTCCTACCAACTCTAATGAGCAGATCCTGACTATGACCTAGAGGAGTGTGGGTTTAATTAAGTGGCCAAGATGCTGGATGAGCCCAGTAGAGAGGGAGCTGAATGATGATGCATTGCCTGTTTGTCTCTCCTCTTGCCCTGGGATGGAGAATGCATCTACCACTCTGTTCTCCTTGCCCTGGAACACAAAGCAAATGCAGGGAGAACTGTGTTCCACTGAATGACAAACTGGTCAATGTCTTTTAGTACAACTGAGACAAACGTGATTCTGGAATCCTCGATGCCAGGAAGAAATGAAAGAAAAACTCGGAGTTGCCAGCCCTGTCACTCTGCCGGCATGTAATCTGCAGAGAATGCAACACTCCAAATCTGTACAGCTTCCTGCTAGACATGCAATACTCCTCTGCACCTGGGTATGATATTTGTGCCGTGTGTTTTTTTTTTTTAAACATATCAACAGTGACCAACACTGCTGCATGTGAAGCCCACTGCTCCAGGGAGAAACACCTCTCCCTAACTTGTGAAGGGGACACAATATGCTACTTATTCTGCCATTAACGCATCAGTCTAAAGAGGTGCCTTACATGTTTGGCTGTGGGGAAATGTCCAGTCTTCCAAAACCCTTCCTACATGGTAAATGCAAATGAGCAAGAAATGACTATGCAGCCAAAGACATCCCACAGTCCACTGTAAAACCTGTGAGATGTCTAAAATTATTGTGAGTTGTGGGAGTCCTAAAGCACAGACAATTCAAAATGGTCTGGGCTTGGATACTGTACTGTACATTCTTCTAGTGTGGCACAGCCATAAACTCTTGGGCCTTCTTCGCAGGGGAGGAAAGAAAAAAAACAGCATTAGGGAGTTTCCTTTGCCATGCTGATGAAGGCAATCCTCTTTGAATGGAACAGACAAGACATCTCCCAATGGATAGCTACTCTAACTCAAGACACACAAGGTCAGTGAACAGTTAAAACCAAAAAGTACAAAGACACTTCTTGTCACAAACAGTTAATGTATGTACACAAATGATCTTCAATATGCTAACAGATACCCAAACATAATTAACAATTGTTGATACCAATACCAAATTATTCTTTTTAATGTCTCCAAGCAGGACAACTGGGTTAAACTCTCATATCTGAATGAACAGTAATACCAGATATTGTTCTTAAGTGAACATCGCAGTGCAAGTTACTTACAGTAGCACCCACTCCAAGGATGCTACAACAGAATCCTAAAAAAACAACCAATCATTGAAATATAGGAACTCAAGTAGGTATTTACCATGTAAAGCCAATGCAACAAGGGTCAGTACCTTGAAGAACACCCCAGGTATAAAAGAAAGACTAAAGAGCAGCAAATGAGGAATAAAAAAAACTGCTGTGAAAACCCCAGGCAACGGACTTGACAAAAGACCACCTTCAGGCCCAATGACGTCAGCCAGGTGCTTTGAAGCAGCAGACACATTCCAGAAATTAATACACTACATTAAGTCGACAAAGTCCTAGATGAGCTAGAAGCCTACTACCCCATTAGGGGGGAAAAGAAGTGGAAGCAAAACCCTTAGCCTTGTTCTGTTGAAGGGGCACCTTCTACCAGCCACCCTGAAGAACACAATTTGGGATTACTCAAATAGGTCTCTGAGCAAACGTCATCTGAGGGGTACTCAACAGTGCAAACCACAAATGATCAAAACCACTCAGAGCACTCAATAGTCCTTATTGATAGAGGACTCTCAAAAATCAAATTCAAAAAATTTGCTTTTTCCCCATGACAACCCCAGGCAAAAAGTCAGGAATGGGATAAAAGACTGGTGGAGTCATCCTCATGGATGACTTGGTCAGCACTAAAATCAAGGGGAAATCAAGGTCTGTGAGGAAGCTTCTTTTCTCTTGGTATTTTGGCAAGGAATATAAGAAAAAGTGGTGGTGATAAGAGTATTCATAAAGGTTCGCCTAAGTGTTCATTGACTGCATCCTTTTCAATTTATCCATCAGGTCTGAAAGCTGACAGAAAATAAAGGTCCTCCAGAATGGGGAGTCCAGGAGATCTCCTACACTTCAGATATGCTATTCTGTGCACACACATACCTGAGTGTGCTCTGCTGGCCAAGGCATCAGTGTGAAAGGGCCAGTGGGCCAATGGAAGAAGTATAGAGTCTAGCCTACCTCTTCAATGAGCCAAGGGACAGAGTAGGCAGAAGTTTTTTTTTTTTTCCAGCAACTGATTCACTACAAAGGAATGGGGATCTGAATAGCAAAGACAAGCAGTTACGGGCTGCTTAGGCTTTCAGACTCCCTGTTCAGTGACAAGGCTGTAGAATGCCATATTTGGGATCAGAGATGGATTTATGAGATCACTCAGGAGTTCAATGGAGAACACCCAATATGAATATACAGCATTTTGACAAAAAGCTTCATGACACATGACCATAATTGTTTCTGGAGGAGGGGTGGAGAAAGGAGGTCACACCCCAGTCCTTGATGGACATAAGTATGAAGGTTCTCAAAGGAAGGGTTGTGTACTGGACAGCTGTAGTGAAGCAAGATCCTGCCTCCATTACCTGGCTCCAACACAACAGCTTCCAGGTCATGTGATTTGTCCAAGAAAGCAGTGGAGGAGGAAGACTAGTACACATTTCCAGACTGGACATGTTCCTGATGTACCCTCAACCATTCTGCACAATGCTTGCATAAACTGAATCAGCTGTTCAAATTAAGTGCTAGAGCTACATATAACTCTTCAGCAAACGGTGTGTAAAAGCACTGAACATCAGCTCTGTGTTTAAATACTCTTTATAAACCTATTCCTCTAACAGATTTGCCTTTTCTGCTCCAGCAAAGAATAATAAGAATGAAAGAAGTTTACCTAAATCAATAGTGTACATAAGCGGTCGGTGAAAAGTAACAAAAAAAATAAACTACAAAGACACCTCTTTTCACACACATACTGATAATGTATGCACATAAAATTATCTTAAATATGTTAACGGATACTCACACATAAATAACTAATTGTCAACACCAACACCAAATTATTCTTTTTAATGTCTCCAGGCAGGACAATTGGATTAAAATGTCATAGCTGGCTGAAGAGTAATACCAGACACCATTTCTAATTCAACATGGTGTAACTAACAGTTAAAAGTTAAACTTATTTTCAATACCAATAATTTCCAAGTGAGTAGGACAGGCTATTATGGACTGCTTAAAAGACTGTTTCAGCAGGCTTCTGCATTGAAACTTAATGTCTCTCCATCCAAAAGTGGAAATACCTATAAAGTTCAGGTAGCATTCATTAATGTGCAATACCTCCTCACTAACTGGGAAAAGGGGGAAATCAAAAGATAGGCAGTACTACAACTCCTATATTAATAAACCAATGCAGACTAGCTTAAAGGTTAATTTTAAAATTATTCTCAGTTTTAACTTGATAAGCAAACGGACTACAATGCTACAAGGGCAAAGGACTTGTAAGAATTAAACTGTATATGCACTGCACTTAAAGAGTCAGCTTTTTGAAAATGTAGACCTATACCCATAAACAACCTCTAACTTGGTATTTTTCTACTTCAGATGCATCTATATATATTAACTAGGAAATTAATGTCTTCAGCCATACACTCAACTTGAAGTTTCACAGGGAAATGAAAAATGCTAGACAGGTCAATCCTAACGCTAAATGAGCTGGGAAATTAAACTTTACTCATCTGTTTTCTAAAATTACAGCCAGAATACTTCGACTGTAATCTTATACCTGATAGGGAAAATAAATATAGTATTTAATATATAATATATAACATATATAGCATTTAATAAATAACATTAAGTATCCTGTTTTTTGCTTATTTCTGAGTTATTTATAGCATTTTTATTTTACTCACTGTGTGTGAGGTATTAAGTAGAATTTTCTACAATTGTTAAGCATCTGGTTAGGTTTGTTTGTTGTGATTTTTGTTTCCCACCCTCCCTCACTCTTGGTATCTTGTTTTTATATACTTGGTGGTTTTGCAGTTGCACACCCCTACTGTAAATCTGATCTGGGACACTCCACCCAGTCTAGTGTCATTACCTCATTCTACCTATTCCAGGGAGAACATTTGAGAAGGCCAACCCAGTTAGCTTCTGTTCCTCCTTTCCCCTTTACAAAAAAAAAAAAAAAAAAAAAAAATTCTAAGCTTGTTTCCTGCCTTTCCTATAAGTTGTCTAGTCCAGATACAGATTTGCTGTATCCAGGACTGTTTGTAAGCTTCTGAGCCCCCAATCCTTTCTGTGTTGGAGGGAAGCCTTCTAGCTTAATTTTGCTTCTTAGAACTAGCAGTTTCCTAGTTTCAGCACTCAAATCTGTTTCTTTGAGCTCAGCACTTGTTCAGAACTCATTGTAAGCACTAAATAAGCTACAAATTACTACAGCACTCAACTTTCCTCACTTGTCTAGAGAAAAACAGTTTTTAGTACTTAATAAATAAACACCTATAACTCGGCACGTAAAAATCTACTGCCAATCATTAGCGGACCGGAGTTCCACTGTGGTGACTCCTAACTGGGAAAAGCCAAAAGACACAAACAATCAAACAAACAAGCACCTATCCAGGCATGTCTAAGGGTCAGCTCCCGGTGTTTTCTCCCGTCTACCTGATGAATCTGGGCATCTTGGGGCAATGCAGCAATTGCATCATGTACACAGACAACCATCTCCTTCTACCACCCAACACTACAACCTGTGTGAGATGCACTTATATAACCAAACTGGAAGCAAAGCTCTCTTCACCCAAGACTGGACTAGACAGTCAAGAGGAGAAGGTAAACACTTGCATTACACCACACTCATCACATAGTCCCTCAAAACCTACACCACCAAAACACACACATAGAAAAGTACAGTTGTGTACCTACCATAAATGTAGATGTTCGAGTGTATTCACTGTTGCAGTCATTACACTTGGGTTATCCTGCTAGCAGGCTACCCGCAGTCGGCCTGAATTCCAAAGTCCTGGTCCAGCGTTGGTTGCTGTTGCCTCTTCCCTGACATCAGTGCGCCGGGGGTATACAAGATGCAGCAGACGCCATTTTCTTCAGTTTTTCTTGCCCCAGATGTCAGGTGCCCCCAGAAGGGTAAGCTAAAAAATTATGCCAATAAGAAAGCATGCACTAAAATAAAACAAATTCTTCATCTATAAGCAAATACACCACACATAGGTTGTATAGGATAGAGAAGTACAGATAAGTCCCAGCAAAGAAAGGGGGATGGACGGTGGGTAACCTGGACTGCAACAGTGAATACACTCTAACAGCTACATTTATGGTAGGTACACAACTGTACTATGTTCATCGTGTTTCACTGTTGCAGTCATGACACTTGGGTTGAATCCCAAAGCTGAGGTTGGGTGGCTGGGCCTAAATAGAATTAGGAGTGGCTATGAGGCCCTGCAGAACTGCAGTGGCGAAGCCTGCTCTGGATTTAGAGTAAAGAGGTAAGTGGTAGTGCTTTGTAAAAAGTGTGCTCTGAAGTCCAAGTTGCAGCCTCCAAAATGTCCTTAGCTGGTACCCCTCTGAGGAAGGCTGCTGAAGTAGCTGCTGCTCTGGCTGAGTGTGGCCTGATGCCCCTGGGCACTGACTTGCCATGCTGAGAATATCAGAAACGAATGCAGTGGGCTATCCATTTGGAAATAGTCTGCTTTGAGATTGCTTTTCCTTGAGATCCTGCAGCATATGCCACTAAGAGTTGCTCAGATTTTCTGAAAGCTTTAGTTTTGCCCAAGTAGAAGCGTAGCTGTCTGTGTATGTCCAAAGAATGTAGAAGTCTCTCCCCCTTATTCTGTGGGTTCAGATAAAAGGTAGGCAAATGAATTGTTTGATTAAGAGCCACACTAGACACTACCTTAGGCATAAATGTTGGGTTTGTCCTCAGAGAAACCCTGTCCAGGTAGAAAATTATAAAAGGTTCAACCGCCATTAGTGCCTGTAACTCTGAGACTCTTCTTGCTGAAGTTATTGCTAAGAGCAGAGCCATTTTCCATAAGAAGAATTTTTTCTCAGCTGTATTAGCTGGCTCAAAGGGAGGCAGTGTGAGTTTTTCCAAGACAAAATTGAGGTCCCATGCAGGTATTGGTGCTCTTCTTGGAGGTCTTATGTTTTTGGCCCCTCTGAGGTACTGCCTTAGTAGTAGATGTGAAAATATAGGTGGGTCCGCATTGTAGTGAGCTGAAATGGCAGAGGCATGAATTTTAATCGAAGAAAAGGATAGGCCTTTGTCCAACATCTCTGTTAGGTATTGTAAAATCTGAGGAATATTTGGTACAAGCATGTTAACTCCTTGTGCCTGGTTCAAAGCACAGAATCTCTTCCATTTTTCTGCATATGATTTTCTGGTGCTGGGACTTCTGGCCTCCAGAATAACATCCATAACTGCTTTGGAGAGAGGTGTGTTCTGAATGGTTACATTATCTGCCATGCAGCCAGATTTAGGGTTTTGAGTTGGCTGTGCAGTAACTGATTGTTCTGTTGGGTCAGTAAATGAGGAATTTGAGGCAATGTCCAGGCTGGGCCCTGAGACAAGCTCTTTAGTACTGGGTACCAATGCTGGCATGGCCAGTCTGGGGCAATCAGGATAATTTTTGGCTTCTCTTGTCTGACCTTTACGAGTACCTTGGGGAGGAGAGGTAGTGGTGGAAAGGCATATACTGTAAGGTTTTTCCAACTGAATGATAGAGCATCCACTTTCCATGCTAGCTTGTGATAAGTCCTTGTGCAGAATCTTTATAGTTGGCAGTTGTGAGGGGAGGCAAATAGATCTATGTCAGGGCGTCCCCCATTTCCTTGTTATTACAGTGAAGATTTGTGGATCTAGTTTCCATTCGTGAGGATCCATGAGGTTTGTGCTTAGTTCGTCTGCCAGAGTATTTGTCCTTCCTGGCAGGAATTGTGTTTGCAGGTGCACTTGATAAGTCAGTGCTGTGTTCCACAAAATCATGGCTTGTCTGCAAAGGGGGTAGGAATGCGTGCCTCCCTGCTTGTTTATGTACCACATGACTGTAGTACTGTCCGTCTTTATCAGCAGTTGTCCTGGATGAAGGAGATCCTTGAAAGCTGTCAGGGTATTCTGAACAGCTAGCATCTCTTTTTGATTGATATGTAGATGCATATGACTTGTGGACCATGTGACCTGAATACATCTTCCTGCCATATGGGTCCCCAAGGCATAATCTGATGCATCTGTTGTTAATGTCTGCCTGGCTGTGGGTAAAGTGAATGGCTGCCCCCTGTTCAGGTGACAGGCTTTTGCCCACCATCGAAACTCCTGTTGCAGGCAGGAAATGAGGGTAATTATTATTTCCAGGCTGTGGCAATGTTGAGTCCAAACACTTTTTAGATACCATTGAAGTTTCCTCATATACAGTCTTGCATATGGAATTAGCAGTATGCAGGATGCCATGAAGCCCAAAGCCTGCAGAATTTTTCTTGAAGATAACTGGGTCTTTGTTGCCAACATTCTGAAATAAGTTGTCTGTTTGTCTGGCGTGAGATAAGCCATCTGGGCAGTTGTAATTAAGCTTGCACCCAGGAATATTACCTCTTGAGAGGGTACGACTTTTGATTCCTTTTTGTTTACTGTGTACCCTAGACCCGTTAGTAATCTTTTTACAAATGCCAGATGCTGTAGTAGAATGCCCTTGTTCTCTGCTTGAATAAGGCAGTCGTCCAAGTAAGGATATATTTGTATTCCTCTGTCTGCAAAATGCAATTATTGGTGCCATGCATTTTGTGAAGACCCTGGGCACAGTAAATAAGCCAAAGGGCAGTGCAGAGAATTGGTAGTGCATTGAGCCAGCTATAGATCTGAGGTATCTTCTGCATGATTGTCTGATTGGGACATGCAGGTATGCCTCTTTTAGGTCTAAAGTCACAAGCCAAGCCTTCTTGCCCAGCATGGGCAGAAGCTGTTGCAGAGTTAACATTTTGATTTTTGGAATATCCAGGAATGTGTTTAGGATAGACAGGTCCAGTACTGGTCTCCAGGCTTTGTCCTTTCTGGGTACCAAGAATAGCCTTGAGTAAAATCCTTGTCCCTGTTCTTGCTGTGGTACTTGCTGAATGGCCCTCATGTCCATGAGGGATGAAACTTGTTTTTGTGCCTCTGCCCAATGACTGCGTGGCAGGTCTGGCATACCGTTTGGCCTTGGCAGGGTGTGAAAGTGGAACCTGTAACCTTGAGATACGATATTTAAGACCCCTTTGTCCTGGGTGATCATATGCCAATTTTGTGAAAAAAGTGCTAGTTTTCCCCCCAAAGGAGCTGCCAAAAGAGAAGTGCTTGGTGCTGGCAGGGGAAAGTCATTGAGACTGTTTCCTGTATGGCTGTGATTTTTCCTCTCCGCTTTTGGAGGTAGAAGAGCTCCATTGTTTGGGTCTGTATGCACCTTGGGGCTGTGATCTGCCTCTGGGGCGTCTGTATCTGCCTCTTTGTGGCCTGTCTGACACTGAAAAGGACCAATTCTTTGTAGGCCAGTTCCTGCTAAATCTGGGAGGCTGCACCTGTAAGAAACCCTTCACTGTTTGCATAGATTTAGCTTTGTCCTCCATTTTCTTTAAAACTTATTCTGCTTTAACACCAAATAAGGTATCATATTGTAATGGAGCATCTATTAGTGTTGCTTTAACATGATCAGGCAGATTCTGTTCTTTTAACCAAGCATGCCTCCTAATGACAGAAACTGTAACTGCGGCCCTGCAGGAGGCCTCTAGAGCATCAAAACCACATTGCAAAATATGCTTTCCCACTTGTTCAGCTGCATGTAATAAGTCCTGCATTTCTTTGTTTTCTGCACATTCTGAATTTGTCAACATTTTCTGTTTAAGCAGTGACATTAGATATTGCTGATATTTAAGCATATGGAACTGACAATTTAAAGCTCTTACAGTCAAGGTAGCAGAAGTATAAATCTTTTTCCCCCATCTGTCCAGGGCCCTAGAATCCCTATCAGAGGGGATAGGTTTTTTTTGCAGTGGAAGCCTTGACCCCCTTGGGGACCCTGAGAAATAGTTTCTGGGTCAGCAGCAGGGTTTTTGTAAAGAAATTTATGTGAATCAGGAACCCTGTAGTATCTGTCTGGCTTAACAGCAGCTGGTGGTAAAGAGTCAGGAGACAGACCAGACTCTGAAAATACATCATCTACAATGTCTAAAACAGGAGGAATAGCAAGGGGCCTGTGCTGAGGTAATAAAAGGAAGACTCAGAGCCTCTTCTTGGATTCTGAGTAATCTTGGCTCTCCCAGTGGAAATGCTCCCTCATAGTATGCAGGGTTTCCCCAAAAGAATAATCCTCAGGAGGGGAGGCTGAAGGGATAGATTCTTCAGCATCAAAATCCTCATAGGGAGGAAGGGAACATTCCTGTTCAGTAGAGGAATCAGAGGAAATGGAAACCTGATCTGAAGATTCATATTCTATCTCTTGCCTAGGCCTCATCAGAAGGGGGATGGGAACCTCTTATCAGAAGGGGGATGGGAACCCCTGATCAAAGTAATTAGGTCTTCGGCCATTTTAAGCATCTGTTTTTTAGGCATGGAGGCCTGTCCAGGAGAATGCTGTACTCGTTTCTTTGTCTTTGAGCTGAAGTTGGTTTTACATACAACTGTGTAGGCCTGAAAACACCCTCAGAAGCCAATGCCTGCTCAGCAGCTGCAGACCCAGCTGAGGGAATAGTTTCCAAGTTTCCAAGTGTCCAGTACCTTGAGTTTCCAGCGGCCTGTGGCTCTGAGGTAGTGGGCGTCAGGGGCTGCGAAAGCGCCTCACTGAGAACCGGCGATAGGCCTAACAGAAGCCTCGTCATCGGTTTTGTACCTCGGATGCCTGTCCTTTTCTTTTTCTTTGCGCTTTTTATAAACTCCGGTCGTCGGCTGTTCCGACGGCATTATATAATTGAATCTTCTGCCAAAGTAATGAAATGTAAAATCGTACCGACGCTTAATAGTGCGTTGGTTAAATCTAGCACAAAACCGACAACTAGCATCATCGTGGTCAGGGCCTAAGCAAGGAATACAGTAAGAATGAAAACCCTTATGAGGTATTTGCTTCCCACAAGAAATGCAATTAACATTTTCTGACATCGGTCTGGAGCAAGAAAAAAGCTGGGTGGCTTTTACGAAGACTTTGGATCTGAAATTCGAATTTGAAAATCTCAGGAGTCGGCCGACTGGCACTTGCAAACTGCTTTTGCTTCGGGCACCGCGCGGCAAGAAAAACTGAAGAAAATGGAGTCTGCTGCATCTTTTATACCCCTGGCGCACTGACGTCAGGGAGAAGGCGACAGCAACCGACGCCGGACCTAGACTTTGGAACTCGGGCCGACTGCGGGTAGCCTGCCAGCAGGATAACCCAACTGTAATGACTGCAACAGTGAAACACAATAAACATCAAAGAATGTGCCCTCAGTTTAGAAACAAACATAGCAATTAGGACTGTTCTTTTATATTGCATGAGTTTCTATGAAGTAAACAGGATACATCACTGTGCAGCTAAATTAATAACATTTTACCACAAAACATAGGGCAGTAAGGGAACAGAACGAGAAAAATCAAAGGCCATCATGGAAGTATTTAATAGAGAAAACTAGAAATCAATTAAGACAAAAAGTGTCACTGTTAGAAGAGTACAGAAGAGGGAACAAATCACCAAAACTTCTCAGAAAGATAGATATGTTAAAAGCAATGCGCTATATCAGAACAGATCAGGATCCATCATGCACTGTTGCAAATAAACTAAAAATATCAGCACAGGCAGAAAAAAATATAAGATTTGCAGATAAATATAAAGGAAAAGTACAAAAATGTGTAATTGATTGATGACACAAAGTTTTATAGAGCTTTAGAAAACAAGGAAAAAGGAATTGAACCACCACCAAAAAAGAAGAAATATATAAATTTTGGAGAAATATCTATGAAGATCCTGTGGAACACAAAGATGCTGAATGGACAAGTAGTAGTAAAAGAAAGAAGTCGTCCGAATGTACAAGATATGAAACTGGATGAAGTCGGCAACAGGAATTAAAACAAAGTTACGGAAGGCTCCTAATTGGAAAAACCCAGGCCCAGACATAACATTTCTTTTGAAAAAGAAAGAAAAATACACGTTTTGGGTTGTCTCCAGTTTTTATCATACCCTTATTTCCTTCAACATTTACCATACTTGGAATACAAATAATTTTGTACTTTTCTTTAGCACAGAATTACATTCCCATCTACCAGTCTATAATCCTCTTTTTGTCATAAACCTTTGCAATGTCCAACATTTATTCGCATAAACATTTCAAACTGTACATGAACCTTGTTCACTGTTAAACACTTATTACATACAAGTTCCCAGGATTACAGTTCTTTTTTCATATTCTCCAAGGAAATTTTCCATTGCAAAAAGAGTCTCAAATATAATGTCACAAAATGTCTCCGTTTATAAAAATAAAAGCTCTTATCTCTTGGGTTTCAACACCAAAGGTACCATTAAGTTGTCACAGATGTTATACCTATCCAGTCCTTTTTCTTCTTTATTTTGAGTACTCACCACATACTTCTACTTCACATTCTCTTCTGCTTTCTTTTTATTTCTGTTACTCCCCTGGTGCCATCTTTCACTTTTTCTGCGTAGGATATCCATTCTGTTTCACCATCATTTTTCTGAAAAATCTTTCTGTCTGGCTCACAGAGCATCAACATCTCTTTCAATACACCATCCTGCAACCCTCTCAACTGCAGGATTTTAACAATACAAGACTCGATTATTGACTCTTGTTTTTTGGGTTTTAGCACACAAGTTTTGCTTAAAACTACCTCTAAATCCTGCACAGTCTGACTAGTACTTTCCATTAACACTGGTCTTTGCCTCGATGCCTTCTGCCATCTTCTCCAGGTCATGTACCATCCTCCCAGGTGTAACTGTTCTAGGAACAGGTTTATGCATGCTCACTTGTTGGCTTCAAATCTATGCGTATGGGACACTCCTCAATACCCTGGCCAAATTTCACCTAATATAAATACCACCTTCGGTCTCCCCTTAGAAGAGGTTACTACCCTAATGGGACTAACCTGGTAAAAGATAAACAAAAATAAATAAAATGATATCATGCTCTTTTGTCCAGGCTTTCTTCTCTTTTTACATTGCAGTGCTTACTTTCTTAAAACTGAAAAAAGAGAAAGGAGGAAAGAATGGGCCCTTGTTCACTTTAGTATCACCATCACATACAAAAATAACTAAAAAAGCTTTACTTTACAACATGCAGTATGTCACATTTAAAAAAATACTGTTAAGAGCAAAATATGTTTTAGTCACCCCTTTCCTTACTCATCCCTCTCTTTAATGTTCTTCCAAACATTAATGACATGAAGCAGGGCACATGCTTTGGAGTCCCCTACAAATTTACAAAAAAGTAAAAAAATCCAATATTTGCAAATTTTCTTTTTCAGTCATATTTCACAAATATAATTGATGCTTTGTAAACCCACACTTATTCATTAATTTCCTAGCTGCTGGTTTTCTTCCAGTTGATTTTCCAGATCCAGTCTCTGGTTTACTTCCAATATACTCCTGGTTATTCTAGTCAACTGCTGCATTTTTTTTTCTCTCTCAAGCATTTTCCTTTAGAACACTGGAAAAATTCACTGGCATAGTCTCTGAGGTTTATCAGAATAACACAAAACAGAAAAAAAAAATAATTCCCTTCTGTTTGACAAACGTTTGTATTTCCTCCCTGGCATGTTCTGCAACAAAAAAACACTTTGGTCCTCCAGGAAAAAACATTCTTAAGAATGCGGGATATAGCAACTTGAATCCCACGCCTACTGTTTAAAATTCCAGGTTTGCTGGAATAAATTTATTCCTCTTCTACCTGTGTACGGTGAATAATCATTTTCCACAAACACTCCACTGTTTAGCAATTTCTTCCTTCTGCCAGTTTTGTCAGAATCGATTATTTCTGCTGGTAGGATTGCATATCTGCTATTAAAAAGTCTTGGCTGCTTTCTCATGGCCAGGTTTGGAGGATACACATGTCCTTTCAATTAACCACTCGTGCTGTGGAATACCAGTCCAGTTGCTTATTTGTACTTTCATAAAATTAATAAGGTCTGCTCCTTCCAGTTTCTCTGGTACAGCAGAAAATCTCAGGCTTTTTCTACGTGCTCTGTCCTCTAATACTACCATTTTTTTAACAAAAAAAGTTATGTACTTACCATAACTTGGTATCTGTTTTATCCTACGTCACTACTCAACACTCTTGGGTCTTGCATCCAACATCAGAACCAAGCCGGGGACTTTTTCGACAGATAGCTTCAAGGATCGAGATCCTCCCACTCCCATGATCCCTTGTCGCTCTCTAATTCTTCAGATCGAGTTTTCCCTAAGCTAGAAAGCAGCTAAGGAAGACCTTGAACATCAGATTGGGCATCACCACATCCTCTAGATCCTACAGGATGGGAGGGATAGTGATGAATAGTGACACAGGATAACACAGATGCCAGGTTATGGTAAGTATATAACTTTTTACCCAATGTTATCCATGTCACTATTCCTCACTCTTGGGTCAAAGTTCCCAGATACCCTGAATCCTGGGTGGCCTCATGGAAGGACATGCCAAAGAACTGTGGAGCCAAAGAGAAGCCCTGTTCCAGGAGATTATGTCAAATTTGTAGTGACTTACAAAAAGTGTGAGGAGAAGACCAGGTGGCTGCCGCATAAATGTCATCTATGGAATGCCGGGCAAGACAGGCAGCTGACCTAGCCATTGATCTAGTGGAATGAGCTCTAACTGGACCTGGTAATGATAACCCTTTGGAAGAATAAGCAAAGGAAATGCACAACGAAATCCAATGGTAGATAGTTATTTTGGAGACAGCCTGACCCTTCCTGTTGAGAGAAAACTACAAATAGTTGTTCAGACCTGCGGAAAGTCTTTGCCCTAAGTAGAAACGTAAGCGTCTATGCACTTCTAACGTATGCAAGAAATATTCCTCTTTATTAGCAAAATTTGGGAAGAAAACTGGCAAATGGATTCACTGATTCACATTCGCTTCTGTGGCAACCTTAGGCATAAATGAAGGATTATGTAAACCACTTGAAAAACAGTCAAAATTAACCACGTAGACCAAAGACTATTACCTCCTTGGACTGGAACCCAAGCCCGTTTATTTAGCAGCAGATATTCTCAAAAGCAGATAGCAGCAGGCAAATTTCATCAATAAAACACATTGGATAGCAGCATTAATTCTCCACAAATATAAGAACAGTGAAAAGTGCGAAACAGCAAAACAGTCCGTCTTGTAAAAACAACACACAGCAGCAAAATATCCTCTTAGCACCTCAGCTTCAACAGCCTTTACAGAGTAATGAATGCTTGAAAAACTCATCTTGTGCATAAAAACACTAACATCAATTAATCAATTAATTAAACCCATATTAAAAAATGAATTAAGTAAAAACTTTATGGTTCAAATATACAATTTCATATAAAACTTCTCCAGTGACACTCTTTGTTCAATCCTACTGTTGTAATGTATTATTATTTTAATATAAAAACTGATTTTTTTTTTCTGAGTAAATATTTTTTTCTTTCTTCAGTCAGAAAACTAAAATTTATTTGTTCCAAGACATAAACCTGCAAATGACTAACATCTCCGCCATGTTTCTTATTAAAATGCTCCGCTACAGGGCTTATTTTATTTCTAATATCTCTAACACGCTCTTACTCTTTCGCCCAAACTTCTCTTAGTTTTGCCAATATAGAAACTGTTGCAAGAACATTTAATAGCATCCACTACACATGCTAGGATTAGTTCAAAGTGCCACTCTATCTTTATGAAAAATCATGAAGGGCAGTTTCATAGATGGAGCCTGCAATTCCGAAACTCTTTTAGCTGAAGTTATGGCTATTAGATAAACAGTCTTCAATGAAAAGAATTTGACATCACATGTGGCCGCAGGCTCAAATGGACTCTGTGTGAGAGACTGCAGCAAAAAGGAGAGATAACAAGGAGGGGATAGATTCTTGACAGAAGATCATTTAAGAAAAACACTTTTAGGAATGCTTTACACAAGTGAGAGGAGAAGACAGGCTTCCTCGCAAACATGGAAGTTGGAAATAGCTGCCAATTGCACTTTGACAGTCAGGAAGCTAGCTCCATCCTGAAACAGCAAAAACAAGAAAAGCAAGATATCTGAAACGGAAGCCAAATTGGGATTGAGATTGCGATGCTTAGCCGAAACAGAAAACCGTTTCCACTTACTGCTGTAAATCTTTCTGGTGGAAGCCATCTGAGAGGCCAGGATAATGTTCTTAACATGAGAAGGTAGCCTGTGCTGATTCAGGATTACCTGACGTGGCAAACTATGCCATCAGACATAGAGTTTGTAGGTTGGGAATCGGGAGCTGAGAGAGATGGGAAATTAGATCCAGAATGGGATCTAGAATCCAAGGGGGATACTTCAAATGAGACTGAAGAAAGCGGAACCACATCTGCTGAGACCAAAAGGGGGCGATGAGGATCAAGGTGCCTTGAGGAGATGGGCTTTCTGCAGAACTCTGGGAATGAGAGGCAAGGGTGAATAGGCATAAAGGAGACCCGGGGGCCAATCGTGGATCAGAGCATCCCTGGGGGACTTCCCGCTTGGGGGAATCAGGGTGAAATATTGGCTGCATTTGTGGTAGAGAGGGGAAGCAAATTAGTCGCAGCTCAGCTAACCCCAGCAAAGAAAGATCTCTTCTGCCACCAATGGATTCAAGGACCACTCATGAGGACTCAATTACCTGACTGAGCCTCTCCGCCAGTATGTTGAACTCCCCAGGAATGTGCATTGCAATGAGAAAGCACTCCAAGGCAATCGCCCATTCCCACACTCTCAAGGCCTCCCAAAAAAGCAGATAAGAATGTGTGCCCCCTTGCTTGCTGCTGTATCACACAACAGCCATGTTATGTTGTTGGTGTGAACTGCAATGGTACCTAGAAGAAGGCAGTCCTGGAAGACTTGCAACATAAGAACAACTGCCTTCATCTCCAGGACATCGATATGCAACTTGGTCTCTGCTTTGGACCATGTGCTTGGACAGTCTTGTCCCTGAAAATGCCCCACCCCAAAAGGGAAGCATCCAGGGTCACTGTGGCACTGGGGGGGAGGAAGGGAGAACAGTCTGCCTGACAGGAGGTCGGAACACTGAATCCACCAAAGGAGGTGGCGCCTGCACTCTGGCATGAGGCGGATCAGAGTTGACATTGGATGATAGAGGGGAGACCACTGAACTGCAAGAGTCCACTGAAGAACTCTCATGTAGAACCTGGCTAACAGCACTAGACAAATTGCTGCCGCCATGGACCCTAAGGCTCGGGGAACTGAGTGGGCCTAGGGATGAGTCAGCTTGAGAAGGCATTGAGCATGAGCTCGGATGAAATGTACCCAAAGGGGAGGGAGCGCTGCAATCTCTGACACGGTGTCCAACTGAATTCCAATGAACTCCAGACTTTGGGTGAGAGTAAGGTTGGATTTTGGAAAGTTCACTGTTATGCCTAGCTATTCGAATAGATGTAGGTACTGGGAGGCTGTGGCCAAACGATGCTTCAAGGGAGCCATGAGGAGCCAATTGTTGAGATAGGGAAACACCTGGAATCCTTGCAGTCTCAGGTGAGCTGTGACTGCTGCCATGCACTTGAACACCTGGGAGGCTGTGGTGAGGTCAAAGGGCAGGGTCCTGAACTGGCAGTGATTGGCCCCTATTCGAAAACAGAGATGTCGCCTGGAGTGTCTATTTTTATATGATAGTATGCATCCAATTGTCTTTGTTCAGTAACTGCATGATGGACTGGACAGTGACCATCTGGAACTTGGACTTCCGGACCGAAAAACTGAGTTTGCATAGGTCCAGGACTGGACGCAGATCCCCCATCTTCTTTGGCATTAAAAAGAAGCAAAAGTAAGTTACGGATTCTCATTGTCCTAGGGTGACCTCCTGGATGGCTCTGTTTCGAAGAAGCTTGATCACTTCTTCCTGAGCTAGCTCCCTCTGATGGGGTGGCGCATCAGGGAGGAATCTTCTGACTGGAGAAATCTGGGAAAAGGGAATGGAATAACCCCTGGAAATGATGTTTAGCACCCAATGATCTTTTATACTACTTGTCCAGGCTAAAGGGTGCAAAGACAAATGACCCCCAACTGCCTCTAGGGCAGGACAGTCGGGCAGCGCTTCAGAAGCACTGTTGGGGCTTCTCAGAGAAGGGTTCCCTGGAGCCCTGAGATTTTGCAGACCCCCTCTGCCCCCAGGGGAGCACCTACCACTGAACCCTCTCCCCCGACCACCAGAGGAGGGCTCACCTTGAGCATCGTGGAAGGCCGACAGCAATTTGCGAAACCAGATCTTCCTAGCCACTCGCTGCATCTTGGTGGAGGAGCACTGAGGAGTGGAACTTGATTCCCACAACCGAAAGAGTCTTTCCCTCCTGCTCACTGCAGGTAAGGGTCTCTGACTGAAGGGCCAAACAGGGTAGAACTGAAAGGGGGTGTTGGTGAAAGACATCTTAAAGGATTCCACAAATCCACAAAGGCACAGTCAGGCATGGTGCTGAATAGTGATGCCTGTGCCCGCAGCTCGAGACTCTCCTTGCACTGCGCTGGCAATCAGCCTCATTGAAGAATTAGCCAGGGAAGAAAGTGTGGTAACTTGGGTGACACCTTGCTAAACTTCCTGACAGGCAATACCACAGAAAGGGATGTGGTTAGCTTCTTGACCAGGTGCCTTTAAAGCTGGCTGAAATGTGCCAGACAGTTGAGCGCCCGAAGATGGCTGAAGCAAACATCAGCTTTCCATGTTGTCGAGTGCCCAAGACTCACTGTTGGGGGGATGGACAGACGTGCGCTGTTCCACTACCTCTTTCTTAGTGGCAGTGGCTACCAATATTGCATCGACTGGCATGCCTTTAGACCAGTACTGCTTATTCATCGGGGGACTGACAAATGTGCCCGCATGTTTGGGGACCGGCTCCACAGTAACCGGCTCCTTCCATGCCCTGCTGGCGATAAGACCTACAAGTCTGTCCGTGTGAGGGGACCCATGAGGTAGATGATCTCATCCTGAAAGCCTTCAGAAAGATGGGACTCTTCTGAGGACAAGGGGGAGGGAGACCAACCACCCTTAAGCTTAAAGATTTCCAAGATGTTCCCAAAGTAGACAACCTCAGGTGGAGAACTGGGTACCCATCCCCATTATTGAGGTTCATATCTTCTGTGACAGACTCAGGACCTCCTCCAGGGGTGGCTCAGGGGAGGATATGGAAGAGAGGTGAATCTCAAATGGGGCAACTCCCACTTGATGGCTAGTTTGAGAGGGCTGACCAAGGATAGGATGAGTGGGGTCTGCAAGGTGGGGCTGGGATGGTCCCTGGAAGGCCGGAGAGGAAACACTCTGGGAGGAAAAGTCCTCTCTATGATCCAGAAAGCCAAAGGACTGGACAAAGCTCCATCTGCCCTCCCAGGAAGCAGGCCCACCTGGGATGAAAAACCAGAGCAGGCCAGAACCTCTGGGCCTCCGGACAGTACCGGTTCCGAGCTGTCAACAGCTGAAACACCAAAGGGAAGGGACTGGTCCAAAAAAAGAAAACAGGTCCACAACGCCCACCCAAGGACTCTGGGGTGACTGCTTGGGCCTGAGACTCTGCTGCTCAGTGGGAGGCTGAGCAGAAGCAGTAAAAAACTCGGATGGGGTGGGGACAGGAAGGTCCCCAGGAGTCCCAGTCTCCTTCCCTGTACGATCCAGGGCCAGAAAGTCTAAAACCAATCTGGTCAGACGAGGAGAAACCAACGAGACAGTTGGCAATGGCCCCCTAGCCAGATGAGCAGGGGATGCGAGAAGCCCCAGCTCAATCTGAGTCTTGATAAAGGACATCATCCTGTCCATATCAGAAAGGAGTAAATTCCTGGATGATCTAGAGAAGGCAGAGGACCTAGCCAGGGATGGGTGCTGAGACCTCCCCTCTAATGAATGACTGCTTGGAAATGGAGGGAGACTGCCCCAAGCTAGAACCTGAGGGAGAATCCTTGACAATTATAGTGAGACTCAACACTGATTACGGATTTGACCTTTTCGGATCTGAAGAGAAGGTAGGGTCCAAGAGCTTGATCCCACAATGTTACAGGTCTGAAGAAGCCCGATCCGTGGCTGGCCTGGATCTGGAGGCCTTGGCTCTGGACCCAGATCTGACCGGATCTGAAGGCCTCGAACCGGAGGTCTTACATCCGGGGGTGGATTCCCAAGATCTAGGATCTGAGGACCTCAGAGAGTAAGCTCCATATCCAAGGGAGTCACGGAGTTAGTATCCGAGGGTGTCTGATCCGAGGCACTAGGATCTGACAGCCTCACTTTTTTGGAAGAGGAACACCCTGGAGGCAGGGGGGGGGCTTCCTTTTGTGTTCTGAGGGTCCAGCCTTGCCAGTGGACTGATCCAAGGGACCCCCCCCTTGAGCCAACCCTTTCAAAAGAAATTTGTTTCGGCACTCAACCAAGGCCTTGGGGTTGAATGCAGCACAGATGTCGCATTCAACCTCCAGGTGGTCAGCGCCTAAACAATAAAAGCACTCTTCATGCGAATCAGAAACAGGCACTTTCTGACCACACGAGGAGCACCTCTTAAAGCCAGAATGCTTGCCTGACATGACAAGGACTAAACTAACTCTGCCAACAACTACTTCAAAGACTATTAGAAAAAAAAGAAAAGGATTTCTGACAAGAAACTAGATAAAAGAAGAATTTTAATCCCACATCGGAACTCGAGCCAATAATCAGTGTCTGGAGCTTAGCACAGCAAATGACATCTGGAGGGTTAGAGGGCAGTGAGGGATCATGGGAGTAGCAGGAGCTCGAGCCTTAAAGCTGTATGTGGAAAAAATTGCCGGCTTGGATCAGACGTTTGATCCAAGACCCATGAGTGAGGAACAGCGACACAGATAACATCAGATCATCTCTTCTTGAGCAGTCGCATGCTCAGCCACCCTTTTCTTCATTTTGACCTATGATTTTTGCAGTGTTATCAGCTCATCTCAACATTTGTTTAAAGCTTCTTCCATTTTTTCCACTCTTTTAAATTTGAGTTGATCTACTCCTTCAGTGTTTCATTTTATTTAAATCAGTTCAGAGCACATTTGACTTATTTTTTTTCTCTAGATTACTGGAAATCATGTCTTGCACCAAAGCTGCAGCTTGAACTGCATTTTGCTGAACAGCTGCAAGATTCTTCCCAACCAATGTTTTCTCCTCACCTTTTGTAATTCATTCTCTTTCAGGTTCTCTGAATTTCTTTCTTTGCTGACACCTTATGCAGTGCACTTACTAACCAGCAACTAATCTTTACCCAAAAAGACAAATTCACTGGCAGTCTTTTCTGAGTTTGTTTTCACAAAGGGAGAGATGAAATTAAGTTGTTACACAGACTGCAGCCATCTTGGAACCGGTTCTTTCTTGTCCTTGTTCCTTGGAGTTCAATAATCCTCAGGCAGAGAATGATCTGCCCAAATGACAGCCAGAACCCTGATCTAAAGGAGCGGGAGTGAGAATGATGAGTGCAAAGAGGGGAACTTAACCTTAGGGTAGAGAAAAAGAAAACAGAGGGGAAGGACAGTAGAAAAGGCACTGCAACACTGATCTACTCAAACATCTAAAAACAGGATAAGTCATCTACACAACTGTACTATGTTCATCATAGTCACTGTTGCCGTACTAAGTTTTGGGGATGATTTCTAAAATTTCTTATTGGGGAGGTTAGAAAGAGTTTGGTGACAGGATGGCAAAAGCAAACCATGCTCTAAGCTCTAGAAATGGCACCAGGATTATAGTGTTTTGCAAATGTATGTATAAAGACCAGGTGGCTGCTTCTAATGCAGTGCAAGTGGGAGCACCTTTCATAAATAAATTCATAGATTAATACTCGGTTAACTGCCCTTGTGGGCCATTTTCAGCCTAACCAATTACCCCATGGCTTTTGCCAAATGGAGTGGGCTATAACCCTGCTAAGGAGTTGCTTACCAAATTGGCAATAACAAAAGAAGATATAGTCCTCAATCCATTTCCCTTGTTTAACTTCTGCAAAGGCCACTAAAAGTGGTCTGATCTGTATGGAAAATTTGTTCTGTGGAGGTAGACTCTTAGTTGCCCCTGTGTGTCCAGAGAATGGCATATTCTTTCTCCTTTGTTTTCAGGGTTTGGGAAGAACACAGGGAGATGGACTGACTGATTCAAATAAATCTGTGACACCACCCTGGGCATGATAGAGTGTTTGGTTCTCAAAGTAACTCTGTCCTCTGACAGACTAGGAATGGCTCTTTGCACATTAGGGCTTGCAACTCAGAGATACACCTTGCAGAAGTGTATTCCGTGTAAGCAGTTTTTACAGGAAATGAAGCAGCTGACTCAAAGTGAGGCAGTGTACATTTCTCAAGCAGATTATTTTGATTACAGGAGGATGCTGGCTCCTGTCCAGGTGGTTTGAGGTGTAGCACCCTCAAGAAATTTTTCATGTGAGGGTTAGCATAAATTGGAGAAAACATGGTCAGGCATGCAGAGATAGCAGACGTGTGGACCTTAATGCTAGAATAAGACATTCCATGCTTACATAGACAGGAGAGGTATTCTAGGACCAGTTACAAAGGTGCTTAATTGGGTATACAACCTTAGCCTTGCACCAAAAGAACAATCTTTTCCACTTATACATACTGACTTCCTAAGATTCTTCTCAGGATATCTGAGAGGCACTAAAAGACAAAGAATTGTTCTAACAAAAATCAGCAGCTAATCATCCCAGCTGTCAATTTGACAGTTTTTAGGCTGGGATGGATGATGGACCCCTTGTTCTGAGCTAACATATCCATGGGGGTACAGGCACTGGTTTTCCTTTAACTCAGTGCCAGGAGGAGGGAATACAAGTGCTGCCCGGAGCAGTAAGGAGCTATTAGAATCATTTTTGGCCTGTCTGATCCCACCTACCATAACACTCTTGGAATTTGGGGTATTGGTGGAAGGGCATTGAGAAAGAGGTTTGTCCATCTAAAGGATAAGGTGTTTGTTCTCCACATCCCTCTTTGAGGGGTCCTAGAGCAAAACTTGCACAGTTGCCTGTTTTCTGAGGAATCAAAAAAAAATCTACTGCTGACATCACAGTTGTGTCTCAGGTCCTGAAAAAAGAAAAAAACCTTTTCAGCATCCAATTGTTGGGGTCAAGGAGGGTTCTGCTCAGGGAGTTTGTTATCAGATTACCCTGACGTGATTTATACAACGGCTATGAGGATGTTACCTCATTATTTTGCCGCAAGCCAAAGATCCACGGCTAGACTGCATATGGGGTAGGAATGTGCTCCCCCTTGTTTGTTTATACACCACATGACTACAGTGTTGTCTGTCAGAATCTTTATCTGTCCAGAACTGAGTTTTTCTCCAATGTTTTTTCATGCCAGAATAGCTGCCATCATCTCCTTTAAGTTCCTTACTGATGCTTGTCCCAAGACCCTTGGACCCTGAACTGCTCTAGGTGTGCTCCACAGGCTAGGTACCAGCAATCTTTTAGGGTCTGTATGGCTTCTGAAGTTTGAAGGGAGTCTCTGGATTGTTTCTGACATACACTTCCCAACAAAGAAATTTCCTTTTTTTAACTCACCCCCTGAAGTACAGCTCTTTTGAGCATGTACCTTTACCTCCCAGTGGGTGTGGCTTCAGCCTTGAAAAAAATTAAGTCATCATCTTGCAGTTCGAAAAAATATTCATTGACAGAGGTCAAATATAAATACAATTGTGTTCACCATCATGTATACTTCAAGACATACTTCTCAACTTGGAATCATCAAAAATCTGGACAAAGGCCCATGAAAAATAGGTAAAATGGCCAAAAATCTGGATGCTGATTTATATAATTTGCATACATAATTGTCTAACCCCACCCACTCCAGTGGAACTGTGGGATGCCAATATTCAAACAAAAATTTAACAAAATAATAAACACAAAATATAACCAAAACATTTGTGTTTTATTTACATTAACATTTGAATTTGTATAAAAATGCAATTTTATCTGCTACACTAACATTAAATAAAATATAACCAGAACGATACTGTTTTATTTATATTAACATTTGAACTTGTAAAGAATTTGAGCTTCTATAAAACTAAAGCACAGTCTACACAGCTATGTTCCCAGTTAGTCACTGTAATCTGTGACCAAAACCTCCTCTCTGTCTACAAACCTAGCAAATCTGGGCATTGTCTGTACTTGTACAAGGTTGCTAAGGCCTAGAACTCCTTACCTGTATCCATCAGGTCTACACCTTCCCTCTCATCTTTAAAAATTGCTCTGAAAGACTTTCCAGCTAAAATCTGGCTATGTTCTTGCTCAAAACCAGGATAAACTATATCCCTAAATGTGAACAAGTACCTTTTCATTCCTTATCAGTACACAAAAAATATACAGCCTATACCAGAACTGTCGCTGAATGAACTGCAACTATAAACGTAGTTTTCCAAAGAGAAAGTGAGCCATTGATTTACCCTACCCATTCCTGCCCACTGTCCTAAAACCCAAATGCTAGCCCAGCAAATAATAAAAAGAAAACTGCACCAAAATGTATGTCAACAGTAGAATTTGCATCTTAGAACTCTTAAAAATCATTAATGTAGAAGTTTCAAGCTAGTATTGGAATATAAGCCTTGAGTGCACATACGGCCTCCTGTATTAAAACAGCACAAGCACATGCAAAGTAAAGGGAAAGAAAACAACCTTCTAAACACACTGAGACCATTAACAGTCTCTGTCTGAAAACAGAATTTTGTGCAGCACAAAATATTCACTGAATTTGTAATTTTCAGCAGAGAAATGAGTATAAGCAGTGCATTGCTTAAATAAAGCATATATAACAAACATGCTCATACACACATCTACTTTCTCACACAGTAACACACACAATTTCTCACTCATACAAACACACACTTCCTTTCTCATACAGAGAAACAGTCAGTTAAACTAACACACATACTCATACACTCACCTGCCATACCTCTCAACCTCAAAGTAGAATAAATCTGGGCAAAGCCGAACATAATGGGGGAATAAAGGTCAGAAATAAGGGACAAATATTAAATAGTGCTCATATAAACTTGGAAACTTTAAAGAATAGTAGCTTTTGCAACAGCATATACTTTCTGAAGGATATGAAGACTGAAATTCAAATATGTCATTATTTAGTGACTTTAATCCTCAGTGATTTGCCAAAAAAAAAAGTCCAAAAATAAAGCATAAACCTGGACGTTCTCTAAAAATCTGGTTAGTCGAGGGGTATGTAACATTTTATTAACATTTGTTTACAAGGACTGTCCGAATGGACACCAGGTGTCCTTTTTCAGCGGAGTCCTGGGTAGAAAAACTCCACAAGGTTACATAGTAATTTGGTGAAATTAAAGTTTAACAATGTTAAACCAAAGTTTAAAAAGTTTAACATATTATTTAGAAGAAATACATACCTCTCATCTTAGACAACACTAAGAACTGGGGGTCAATGGCCCAAAACAAGGACAATTTTACATATTAATATAATCCACTTTCAAAAATAACAGAACAGGTTTGCATCAACATGCACTTCTGTACAACTCTAATGTGTTGTATAACAGACTGAAATCCACACGGATTTACTAGAAAAACATATGAGGCACTACCACTGGACATAACGAGGCAACATGCAAATTCAAACTTGTGAGAATTTGAAGAAAGCAATCCTCATCCCCACTCCCCTCCACAGCTGGGCAGAGTTTGGTTTTGGGACCATATTGAGAAGAAGGAAAGACCTCGGAAAATAAAACACATTTTCAGCATTTTTTTAATGAACAAACCCAGTCAGCAATCTCCATACAAATCTCTGTTTTGTAATTCTTCTTGCCAAGAAACTTTTGGATGATGGCTAGAACTACTAATAACAACTCGAGTACACAGTAGCGAGTGAGTGGTGTTTTGTAGCCCATCCCTAGGACTGACCAGCCTTTTTTTGGAAAAAAAAAGTGCTTGTTCCTCAAATAGGTGTTCTAATTGTATTTGTATTGCGTGTCTTATATGCAGTAAGTACAATTAAATGCATTTTGTACTGCAAAATATTGGGGGATTGATGTTACAGCAGCCAAGGCAAAATAAACCTTTATGGTGCAAATGACAACAGATATGTCTGGTAAGAAAGGGATTTGTTGGAACTGCATGAATCGCATACACATATAATCTGTGAAGAACATGGTTAAATAAATGCAAAAGATCGTTCGTTAACAAATTACAAATACAGAAGTACCTAAAAAGCCCTCTGGTTGTGCACTTAGGAATCACACGTGCTCCACTGCCTTACTGTTTTAACTTAATTTAAAAGTAGAACTGCCCTTACTTTTTTGTCCTAGCATACTGTTTATTAGTATGAGCAGCACAAATTCTTTTTTTTTTGGTAAGTAAATATTTTGCCACAGAGGCACCAGTCCAATCTGCAAGGTTAACTACATATATTTCTAAATCAGTGTGTGTGTGTGTGTGTGTGTGTGTGTGTGTGTGTGTGTGTGTCATCACATATGGATTAAAGAACTTGGACCATAAATGTGTGCTAGTTCGGTATTGTTTACGATACCCAACTACATCGTTGCAGACTGTATCTTCCGCGCATTTTATGTACCTCATAAGACCAAAGTTAATGTAAATACTGCAAAACAGACTTTCTCAACTCACTGCAGCATGGCTGTCAACCTTCCATCTCCAAAATGAGGAACACTACCTCCGACATACATTCAGTCAGTACTTTGGCACAGAGAGTTTAAATTCTGCCATAAGTGCGTGCATGTGAAGCACATATGGTTCTCCTTAAAGGTGAAGGCGTCAACACCAGGGAGTGTTTTCTAATTCACTGTTGAAGCCTTGTCTGCAAGCAGAACTTGGGACTGAACTTATTTCATCAGAGGACGCCTCGATGTGCACCTGCAATACAGACATCTCTAGGCGTCAAAAACTGCTTGCTCATATTTGCATCAATAATTCCAAAACTATGCTATGTAAAAGGTTTTAAAAATATTTCATCTTAAAGTTTACATAATGGCAAACTCAACTGCATTAATATTTGACCTCTGTCTAGTGCAGGTAAAGAGATAGTAACTGTTGTTTTTATGATATGAAATTATACAGCTACAATCTTCACATTTTTCTAAATATCTCAACAACCAAGTAACATGGACAGAACTCTTCATGCTCTTATGAAAGCTCTCAGCTATATGAACAAAAAGCTGCTGACAGGATGTGTGTAACTTGAGTGGTTGCAGAGATATTGTAAGTTGTTTACAAAATATTACAAACGTAATAGTTACTGTGTTTACTGTGACTTATAAAATTCAGTTTAAAAACTACTACTACTATAAAAATAATTTGTTCTGAAGGGTTTGCAGTTTAAATTTCTTTCATAATCCCTCTGGTTACAGACATATGAATATTTGTTTGAAATGTGAGTACTTAATTTGATTCTATCAAAAGGCTTAAGCTCTGCCCATTGGAAGTTGCAGTGCAAACTTCCTGAGCTCCACTGGAGTGAATGAGTTAAAGGGGCTAATCTGAAATTCATGACAACTTAATATTTTGAGCCCCAAAACATGAAATACTGAGGAATTTGGTACAGTTGAGAGGTGTGCTTCAACATAAAAAAAATTCTGATACCTTGTATGTAGCATAGTATTGGAATTATAAAAACAAATATGCACAGGCAATATTTGACGCCTAGAGGCACAGTAGGAGGTAACTGCAGAAACACCTGGAGGTGCACATGGATGAAATGAGCTAAGCATGCAAGGAGAAGGATACATGTTTCTACTGACTGCTGGTGCTACGACCAACAATTCTTTAGGACCTATTTTAACTTTTTTATGTGCAACTTTGCTGATGGAATTAGAATGCAAGAAGCTATGTATCCCAGGACGCTCAGAAACTTCCACGCAGTACTGTCTTATTTGCTGAGTATGTTCCAGAGACAGTAATGACAAAGATTTTGTCCTCTGGAATGAATGCCTTTAGTTGGACTTCATCCATAACTGCCCTCAGGAAGTCAGCCCTGGTGGTGGGACAGAGTAGTGACTTCTGTATACTGAGGCTTAGTCCTACCTTCTGAAAGCAATCCATGGTGAATTACATCGTTGTCAGAGGTTCTGAGGGTGATGTGGCGTGGATCACGCAATCGAGCAAGTAAGGGTAAATGTGAACCCCCTTCATGTTCTGCAAAGGGCAATGACTGGTTCCAAACATTTGGTAAATATCCTGGGTGCATCAGATAAGCCAAATGGTAAGGCACAAAATTAGTAATGTAATCCACCTACCTGGAAATGAAGGAATTTCCTGTGTTACTGTAAAACAGGAATATGAAGGTAGGTGTCTAGGTCTACAGTCACCATCAATATCCTCGGGGAGGCTAGGGATAGTAATCTCTGTAGACTCATCATTTTGAATTTGGGTACTACTAAAGACATATTTAACTTGGGAAGATTCAGGATGGGTCTCCATGTACCTTCCTATCCGGAGACTAAGAGGAGGTGCCAGGAGAATGCTATGCCAGGTACTGTAGAAAGGAAGGAAGGAATCAATTTTCCTTCTTGTTTTGAAGTGGGAGGTATGACTAGAAAGGATGGAGTTTCCAAAACCGAAGGGAATAATCCTTCTTTATGATCGGCAGAACCCATTTGTTTCGAGTTCTCTCTTCACATTGTGTGTAGGAGGATAGCCTTCCTCCGAGGCTGGGTGAGATGGGGTGGTGGCAATGAGGGTGCTGGGTGTAGTCACTGCTGCTCCTTTGTAGGGGCTGGGACCTCGAGTCCTCCAGGTCTGGTTTAGTGTCCAATTTGTCACTTCATTTGGTGTCTGGCCCTTCTTCCTCTATTGTGTTCACTTTTTTTCAAGCATTGGCAGAAAGGGCTAGGACTTGCTAGGATAATTTCTTGTTATATTTGGGAGTAGGCGATAGGAAAATCTCCCTGACTGAATTCATCTGTTTCCCTTTTTTATCCAGTTTCCCCAACACTTTTTCTCTCAGAGTCCAAAGAGAAACTCTTTATTCAAAGGATGCAATCCAGGAGTTCTGCCTTAACTTGGTCAAAAAGGGGCAGAGTCCACAGCATTATGGACCTCTGGCAGCTGCCTTGCATGATACATCATAGCTATGTTTTCAGTGAGTGTTTGGACACCTAGAGGGTAACATTACACAGCTCCTGGATCTCTCTCTCTCTGGAGACTCTTATCCTGCACCCCCCCCCTTTGCCTTGGGCTTAATTTTTCTTGTACTGTCTTCTCAAGTTATTTGAGCAAATGGAACTGGCAGTTCGAAGTTCTCATGGCCACGATGACTGAAGTGTACGTTTTTATGCCACACTTATCAAGCAATCTGCTATCCCTATCACTGGCAAAGAATTCTTAGACACTTTACCATTAGCTCCTTTTGGAGCATATGGAACTGGGAGTTCAGAGCTCTCATGGTCAGGATGGCTGAAGTGTATGTTTTTATGTCAAACTAGTCAAGCAATTTGCTCTCCCTACCATTTGGGAATGATATCTTAGCTTGCCCATTAGCTTCCCTTGGAGGATTCTTTACACACTAATGCAGGGTACGACAAAGTGTTTTTTTGAGATATTTGTGGGACTCTAGCACCTCTATAGAGGCAATCAGATTTCCTTGGGGACAGGAGGAACAGAATCAGGTTGCAAAGCTATGTCAGCAAACACATCATCCATGACAACAGGGACTGGAGGGATTGCCAGCAGTCTAGGGGCAGGCAGTCTCAGAACCACTATGTAGTGAGCTTGAGCCTTAGAGACTTCCCCAGAATCTCAACTGAAAGCTTCCTTCATTCTGTGAATGGTGTCTCCAAAGGCTACATTCTCAGGCGATGAGGCTGAGGATAAGATGTCTTCTGTACAGAGCCTATGTAGCCTGAGGGAGAACGTGCTCTACATATCCAAGTTCCTATTTAGCCTCTGACTCGGTGGAATATGAATTTCCTCCTCTTTTTTCCAGGAAAGGTTAAAGGCACAGTTTAATCTGTTTTTTTTTTTTTTTTGAAAGGTGGGATGCTTGGACTTCATGAAATCCATGAAGCACTGTACCAGACTGACCATTTGTGAGACCTGGGTGGATAAGGCAGGGGAGAGACAGGACTGGCTGGGGCAAACCTACCTACCACTTAAATTTGGAAAGGCTGGGTTTAAGAAAAGACAAGGCCTCAGATCACATACAGGCAGCTGCAACGTCAACCCAGTATGCAGGTAGTCCCCTCCTTTACAATCAAGGATATACTGCCATCACTGTTGGCCATGAGTACTTTGGGATTGGAAGCAGTTGTCTGCTTAGCAGCTTCTGATCAGTGGGCTGCAAAGATGCCTCACCAGAGTTACTGCTCTCAAGTCTTGGTGGGAAGTCGGATACAGAAATGTCACTGACCTCTCTGACATCCACCTCCTTTCGGCCTCTTATCCTTTTGCTTTTCCAGGAAAGACAGCTTGGGATCTGGTGAATGCCATAGCATGCAAAGGCTCATCCCTAACCGAATCTAAGTGCTGCTGGAGGAAATCTGCCCTGCACCTAACGGTCTTACTACTGAATCCAACTCAGAACGGACAGTAAGGAATATCATGCCGATGTCCTAAGCAAAAAAGGCAATATAAATGGAAGGCTTTGTGGAGGATTTCTTTCCCACATGAAAACCAGTTAACCTTTTTTGAACACTAACAAATTACAACATGCTAAAGAGGTATGGAAGGTCGCCAACAGAGTACTTGGCTGAGATGCTCTGGTTATTCAAGCCGACTGATGATGTTGAAAAAAGGTGTCTTGTGCAATGGACTGCACAGCAAGAAAGGACTGCAGATGATGCTGGAAGATGTACTTCATTACTCCCTGATACTGGATGGCTGAAGATATCCATCAGCTGTGGGACTGGTGGAAGACTCTGGTATTTGGTCCATCCCCAGGCTTCTGCACAGTATAAGTCCCAAAACAAAGTATTCCAACACTGACCAGGATTAATATCAATTCATTAATGATACCCTCTTTTGGGGTAGACATGACACACCATACAGCTCTTGGTGTTAAGAAACGCTCCCAAGAAGGTCTTGATGGCAGACAGTGTCAGGCTCAATTTCTGAAGGTTCAAGGAGACGTGAATGCTTACAAAGCTATGTCAAGTAAAAGACAGTGATTTTTATATGCTTCTCCAAAGACTAGGCTTGAATAAGACAATACAGTTATGGAAAACAAACAGTGGTCATGTGAACTTGAAGACTATGGATGGAGCGGAAAGCTCAAAGGGGATAAAAGTGAACTGATACTATGGGCTTCCCATAATGATCCAATTTACTGCACATGTGAGCTTTGTGAACAGCAATTTGGAACGAAATATCCTTCACATCGAGGGTAACCAGGATGTGTCGTTCAACAAACAGGAAGAGAAGGGACTGCAGGGTGATCCATGGAAGAACCTAAACGTCTTGCATTTTTTGTTTCTCAAGACACTAAGTTTGTTTCTGTTTGGAAAGAAATCCAAAGATTTCTGATTTTATCACTGACTTTAACTGAGTAAAATGCTAGTACATTTCAACATCACATTCAAGCCCAACTCAAAAAGACAATCAAGAAAATATATGGGGGCTGAGTATTGCATTTATACTCAATCAGGACAACCATGGAAAGTCAGTCTATACTGGTGACAGTCTAATTACTGAACTCAAGGAACGAAGGAATCCAATACAATTGCAAACGCAGGATAAAAAAACTTACAGGGGTGGAAGAATAACTGAAATGAAATGGTTTACTATTACACTGACAGTTGCTAAGAGGTCAAAGGCAATTTTACAGGGGTGGAAGAACAACTAAAATTAAATGGTTTACTATTACACTGGCAGTTGCAAAAAGAGATCAATGGCAGTTTCTGCAGGTGTTGCAAGTCCAACTCAATACCTTGGTTTATTCAGTACAGCACAAAGCAAAAAATTAGCATTAAATATGCAAATCAATGAGCAAGTGTTCAGACTTCCAAAGTTCACCCTGACAGTCACTATTACACAATGAATGTAGCAGAATGTGCATTGTGACTATGTGCAAGAGTTATCAATACCTGACATCCTCGTTCTGGTTATGAGGAGGGGTTGGCAATGCTGCCAACAAATCCAGACTCTTCACTTCTGATGATGGGACATCTACAATGAGCAAACAAAACAGTATTAATGACATTTGATTCAAGTATACAAGTAAGAGGTATTTATTCAAGTCTAAGGGCAGTCATTAAGAAAATCATTTCTTCACAGACTTCCTTTAATACCTCAACTTACAAATCCCTCACTAGTCGGCAAAGATGTTCTCCACAAGAAATGCAAGAAGAGAGACATTTACAAAAAGCCTGAAAAAACGTTTATCACAAAGGTCATTCTTAACTTGCAACACAATGTTTCTCTTGGAATAATAACGTCTAACAATTTCACTGCATGATCTAATACAGCCCAGGAAGACCTAACACTTCACCAGTGTGTGTGTGTGTGTGTGTGTGTGTGTGTTTACACTTGGTTGATTAGGTTATTCCACTAGGCCAATAGCCTGTTTTCAGTGGAGACACAAGGTGGTATTCATATCCATAATGACTAGGGGAAATTTAGCCATGGCAGTGGGGAACTCCTGATGCTCTTAAAAAGTGTTGTTGGATTTTTTACATCTACCCAAGTTACCACCAACTCAAGCAGATGGACATGGTCTGCACTCATACCATGATGCCAATTTGTGGAACTCCTTACCTGCATCCATCAGGTCAATACACTCCCTCCAGTCCTTTAAAACCATTATGAAACGCTTCTTATCCAAAATCTCTCTTCTTGCTCAACCCCAGGATAACCTAAATCCCAACATATGAACAAGTACCTACTCAAACCTCACACCTCCTAGCACTCCCTTCCTTACTTCAATCAATTTCTCTCACCTGACTCTCTTTCTAAGTATGCCACAGTCCTGTTTTTCTCTCTCACTTCATATTACAATTCTTGTTTGTATTGTACTAATGTACCCTTAATTTCTCTAAATATCAAATCACTGTCATAAGAGATGTGTCTAGTCTTAACCAATGTTTTCACATTATGTCTAATTGGGTATAACTGTTTAAACTGCAGATTATTTCTGTTATTTTTGAAGAATATAAAAATATTGTTCTTAAAACGTTCTTGTAATACTTTCAAGCTTTTCTCCCAGACCTCTGCTGAAAAAAGGCTCCTATCCAGTTGGACTTTCCCAATAATTAAATGTGAAAAAAAAGTTTGTGTGATTGTGTGTAAATAAACATACATGTATATACACACACGTCTTTTATTTATATATATATATATATATATATATATATATATATATACACATATATATATCTATACACACACACACACAAAGATATATGTATGCATATACACACATTGTATGTATGTATCTGTGTGTGTGTATGTATGTGTATATGTATATATATATATATATATATATATATATATATATATATACATACACACACATTTTGTATATAATATATATATATATATATATATATATATATATATATATATATATGCTTGATGGCGGGATGTCCAATGATGGAGGGGTAGAAGCAACCTTGACTTTTTTAGGCAGCTCTGCCTCGACGGCTGACTACAGATCCATACGTAGGGCCAAGCGTTTTAACCTCTGGTTCACAAGGTAAAGTTTTAAGGCTCCCAGACGACTACAGAGGGTTTTCGGTACAAACGACTGGCAGATACTACAGGTGGTGTGGTCATGTTCCTGACCTAAGTAAAACAAGCAAAGTGCATGCAAATCTTTGTGCGGAATTTTATGTCCGCACCTACATTTCCCCTTTCTAATGGACATCGGCTAAGAATAACAGCAAGCAACCAAAGCTCAAGCAAGAAAAAAGGGTTTCCCCAATGGGGTGCTTATCTTTAGACGTCTTGAAGACAGCGGAGCAAAGCGCTCACTCTGATGTTTGACTGCAGCAGAAAAGTTCTGAGGTCTGTGCATGCAGACATCACATTTAAGGCCCCTGGTTTATGGCCCTGCGTGTGATGTCCTGCGTACCTGGCAGCAACCAAGCTTAAGCTTTTGCACAGGAGCCAGACATTCTGGTCACCTGAGGAGGAGGATCCCACAGTATGAATACTGCAACATGGGAATAGGAGGACATATTTGGTTGTTTAGCTCTTGGCTCCAACAAGGTTTTCGGAGTGGGAGATGACCGTTTCCCTGACCTCTCCGATTTATCAGATTTAGGAGAGGAGGGATCAGACATGATAGCCTCAGAGAAGGGGGCTTTAATCAACTCCTTCAGTATCAACTTATTTTTATATTCTAACAATGCCCTTGAATTAAAGGTGTGACAAATAGCACATGATTCTTGTAAACGAAGAGGCCCCAAACAGTAAATGCACAAAGTATGAGCATCACTGAGGGACATCATCTTGCTGCATTTCTCACATTTTTTAAAGCCCAAAGGCTTACCTTTCCTTTTGCGACATAACAGTAGGCAGCCTATCAAAGCACTACATATAAAGCAAATGTCTGATATTAGAAAGTCAACTATTCAAGCTACTTAAACTATTTAAGTCGATTAAACTAATTAAACTATTCAAGCTAACGACAATAAGGCCAGAAAACAAAAACTGGCTTTTTTCCTGGTTGATGAAAAAAAATGTTTCATGAAAGGAATGCTAACTATGACTATATTATATATATATATATATATATATATATATATATATATATATATATATATACACACATACATATACACATTTATTTGAGAGAGAGTTTTACTAAATTAGATTGACATATCCAAATACTGATGGTGCAGAAACACGTCAACAATGCAAACATTTCACTATACATGCAACAAGGGTATTCTCCCTGAATGCAAATAAAACAAAAATGAAACCTAAATAAAACATTCCACTGTACCCATCACAATCCCTACTAACTGCTAAGTATATATACTAACTACAAGATCACACAATGCCAGGGAAGGAGTATATTCCCCAACCTCAGGACTGTGTGATCTTGCAAACCTGTTCATAGTCTATTTAGTCTACTAAATTGTGTTGACTAAATAGAGGTCTTCTTTACACACACTCACTCAAACTTGGTTCTTGTGTGTGTGTGTCTATATATATATATATATATATATATATATATATATATATATATACGACTTACACCTTCACTAGGACAAGGAGTGTAAAAAACTGATCGGTATAAGCAAATTTATACATACAAATACAAATATCAACTGAAAATTAAAAAAGATACCCAACAAGCAAATGGGGGATAAAACACTTTCACACAATCCACAGTGCTATACTCCACTGCAAAATACAGCACCACCATAATTTATCAATCTGAAAAAATCTCTACAAATATCAGTATTTCCATGCATAAACCATATCTGGAAATGAGCTCCAAATTGTCTGCGAACAGGTATTACATTCAAAGCAAAGAGATGCACTACACAATGGAAAATGTGCTGCTCACAAAAGTACAGTTGTGTACACTTACCTTAAATGCAGATGTTTGAGCGTATTCACTGTTGCAGTCGTCACATTTGGGTTATCTGCTTGCAGTAGCCCTCTGTCAGCCTGATTATCAAAGTCTTGGGTCCTGCGTCGGTTGCTGTCTCATCTACCATGACATCAGGTAGATAGGAGTATAAAGCATGCAGCCAATCCCATTACATCAGCTTTTCTTGCCCCAGATGTCAGGTGCCCCCTTAATGGGAAGCAATTAAATATATATATACATATATATATATATATATATATATATATATATATATATATATATATATATACATACATATATACACATATATACATATATATATATATATATATATATATATATATATATTATACATACACATACACACACAAGGTTATACCTCCAACAAAATAGCAAATACACCAAAAAGCCTTTAAGCATGGTAAAGGAGAAAAGAGGTATAGCCAAAAGAAGTCAGGGGGCTGGAAGGAAGGTAACCATGACTGCAACAGTGAATACACTCGAACATCTACATTTATGGTAAGTGTACACAAGTGTACTATGTTCTTCGTGTTTCACTGTTGCAGTCATTACATTTCGGTAGATTCCCAAAGCTAAGGATGAGAGGAGGACTTTAGACAGCATTAGGACCAGCTATAAGGCCCTGCAAGACTGCAGTGGCAAAGTCAGCTCTGGATTTAGAGAAAAATGGCAAATGGTAATGCTTGGTGAAAGAAAGTACAGAACTCCAAGTAGCAGCTTCTAGGATGTCCCTGGTAGGGACACATCTGAGGAAGGCTGTAGATGTAGATGCAGCCCTGGTTGAATGTTGTCTAATCCCTTGTGGGATAGGTTTTCCATGGTGCTTACAGCAGAAATTAATGCAATGGCCTATCCATTTAGAAATGGTTTGCTTTGAAATAGCCTTCCCATCTGCCCCTGCAGCAAATGCCACCAGCAGTTGTTCAGATTTCCTTTGAGGTTTAGTCCTGTCAAAGTAAAATCCAAGTTGTCTGCGCACATCTAAGGAGTGCAGTAATCATTCCCCTTTGTTCTGTGGATTATAAAAGAAGATTGGCAAATGAATGGACTGATTAAGAGCTACACTGGATACTATGTTGGGATTGATCCTGAGGGACACCCTGTCAGCATGAAAGATGATGAAAGGCTCCACTGCCATAAGGGCCTGTAATTCCAGTACCCTTCTTGCTGAAGTGATTGCTAAAAGGAAGGCTGTTTTCCAAGAAAGGAATTTTAACTCTGCACTTGCAGCTGGCTCAAAAGGAGGAAGAGTGAGTTTTCCAATACAAAGTTAAGGTCCCAGGCTAGAGTTGGGGCTCTCCTGGGTGGTCTTAAGTTTTTGGCTCCTCTGAGGAACTACTTGAGCAGTGGAGGAGAGAAGAGGGGAGATTCCATGCTGCAATAAGCTAAAATGGCTGAGGCAAGAATTGTGATGGGGGAAAAAGAAAGGCCCTTGTGAAGCATCTCAGTTAAATACTGAAGAGATGAGGTAAATTGGGCGCAGCTGTGTCCATCCCTTGAGTTCGGTTCCAGGCACATAATCTTTTCCATTTTTCAGCACAAGATTTTCTAGGACTAGGCCTTCTTGCCTACAAAATTACATCCAACACTTGTTTACTGAGGGATGGAAATGGAGAGATGAGGTAATCAGCCAGGCTGCCAGGTTCAGGGTTTGAAGCTGAGGGTGCAGAATCTGGCTTTCCTGCTGTGACAGCAGGGTAGGGGTCTGAGTTAGGTGCCATGGAGCCAGCAGTGACACGCTGCACAAGAGGGAGTACCAGTGTTGGCGTGGCCAATCTGGTGCAATCAGTATCGTCCTCGGTTTGTTTTGTTTGATCTTTAGTAGTACTTTAGAGAGGAGATGCAGAGGAGGAAAGGCATAAACCGACAGATTTTTTCAGCTGAAGGACAGGGCATCCACTTTCCAAGCTTGTTTGTGGGGAGTCCTTGTGCAAAATTTGTCCAATTGGTAGTTCTGGGGGGAGGCAAACAGGTCTATATCTGGGCTCCCACATTTATCAACATGTTGAAAGTCATTGGTTCCAGTTTCCATTTGTGTGGGTCTATTAGATTTCTGCTTAGTTCGTCTGCCAATGTATTTAGTTTTCCTGGCAGGAACTAAGCCTGCAGATACACTTGGTAGCTCAAGGCTGTATTCCACAGAGCCATGGCTAGTCTGCAGAGGGGGTATAAATGGGTAGCCCCCTACTTATGTACCACATAACAGTGGTGGTGTCCGTCTTTACCAATAATTGTCCTTGATGAATGCGATCCTTGAAGGCTGTCAGAGCATTCTGTAGAGCTAGCATTTATTTTGGATTGATATGCAGGTGCATTTGACTTGGGTCCCATTTGCTCTGAATGTACTTCCCTGCCAGGTGAGCCCCCCATGCATAGTCTGATGCATCTGTTAGGGGTTGGGTAGAGTGAATGGCAGGCCTTTGTTTTGCTGGCAGGCCTCTGCCCACCAAAGGAACTCTAACTGCAGGCAAGGAATGATAGGAATCATTGCTTCTAGATCTTGAGAATGTTGACATCATAGGCTTTTTAGATACCATTATAGTTTCCTCATATGCAGTTCTGCATATGGAATTAGTAGGATGCAGGAGGCCATGATCCCCAAGGCTTGCAGAATTTGACTTGCAGACAGCAGGGTTTTTGTGGCCATTAGTTTGAAGTAAGTTGTCAAATGAATTTGTTTCTCTGGCTTGAGGAAAGCCATCTGGGAAGTTCTGTTCAAGCTTGCTCCCAGGAACGTAATTTGCTGACAGGGTACCAGATGTGATTTCTTTTTGTTTATGGTATACCCTAGACACGTTAGCACCTTTTGTACAAATGTCAGAGGATTTAAAAGTATATCCTGGCTTTCTGCCTGACTTAGACAATCGTCCAGGTATGGGTATATTTGAATATTTCTTTGCCTGCAAAATACAATGACTGGAGCTAGGTACTTTGTGAATACCCTGGGCGCAATAGATAAGCCAAAGGGCAGTGGAGAGAACTGACAGTGCATGCAGCCTGCTTTGAAGCATAGGTATCTTCTGCAAGACTACCTGACTGGGATGTGCAGGTAAGCTTCTTTTAAATAGAGTGTTGCCAACCAGGCATCTTTGCCTATCATGGGAAGCAACCGGTGAAGAGTTAGCATCTTGAATTTTGGAATCACCAAAAAGGTGTTTAAGATAGAAAGGTCCAGGATAGGATGTCATGAGTTGTCTTCTGGGTACCAGGAAAAGTCTTGAGTAGAAATCTTGTCCCTTTTCCTCTTCTGGTACAGTCTGAATTAGTCTTTAACCTTAAGAGACAGAGAGAGTACTTGCTTTTGAGCCTCTGCCCACTGATTTGGGGGAAGATCTGGCCAACCATTTGGGGTTGGTAACGTGTGGAATTGATATCTGTATCTTTGGGAAACTACATTTAAAACCCATTTGTCCTGGGTAATGAGTTCCCTGTTTTTTGCTTGCAGAGCAATCTTTCCACCTAAAGGAGCAGTCAATTGAGAAGTGCTTGGGAGTTTTAAAGTTAAGTCATTGAGACAGCTTACCGTAGGGGGCAGTCTTACTACGCCCTGATTTGGAAGTGGGAGCCCCCCACTGCTTAGT